>NC_053400.1:14239545-14299545 GCF_016859285.1 Xiphias gladius
TACCCTGGAGGAACAATAAAGACAGACATTCAATCTCTGTTTTATCTCACCACGTTTGTCAAAGTTAATTCGTTTGATTGTTGGTAATGCAGTTGCATGTTGGAATAAAAGCCAGTAAACCACAGAGGCTGGCGGAGACTGGATATATTTCGTATCGTATTTGACAAATGCGATTTACATCAATAAAAGGCAGTAAGTCGAGGGGTTCAAGAGGATAAATGCTAACAATACTCTACAGAAAGAGTCATACATTGAATCAGTTTGTGTTTATCTGTCAGCTGCATTGGGGGGGCCTCCCGAGAGGCCCCCCCAATGCCCCCCCCAACACATCCACACATACACACTTGCACTTCCACTTACATACAGAAAACACACAGACATACAGTGGGCAGATGAATGCAGATACATATTTACAATATACAAGAAAAGCATCAGACAAGATCCAAACTAGCGCTGCAGTCATACTGTAGATTTACAGTTGTTTCATGTGTACAGTATGTGTTTGTGTTTGTGTTTGTGTGTTTGTGTGTGTGTGTGTGTGTGTGTCCTCCTCTCTCCCTTGAGTACTCTCACCTCCTCAACCTCGCTCAACCTTTCCACCTTTGCACATTCCCCTCCTGACTGAAACTAGGTCTCCCTCTTCTTTCTTTTCCTCTCTTTCTCCCATTACTCTGTCTCTTGTTCTTGCTCCCTCCACTTCTTTTTGTTATATAGATATTCTCTCTTTTCTACTGTATTGAGAACCCCCCCCCCCTCGCAGCAACCCCAGTGACCCTGTCCATGACCACTGACCTCAGGGGTAAATGCAAGGTCCCACCTCACCAGGAAATAAAGACATTAGCTTCCTCCCACTGTCTGACCCCACTCACCTCCCTCATCTTACCTCACCCCTTCCTCCATATACCTCTCCCTAAATCCCCTCCCGACCACCCCCTGTTCTGTTTTCTTTTTCCATGCTTCCGCCAACTCTCTCAACACTGTTTTCTACTTGTGAATCCTGGCCTCTTCTTTTACTTGTCCAATCATATTCTGCCATGTAAAAATCCAAGCACAGTCAGGCACTTCATTCATCTTTACTGTGGTTTGTATAAACATTTAACATTAATGGGGAAAATCTTTGTCCAGTATGCATATACAGGAGAAATGGGAAATTAATTTATAACTTTGGATGTGCATGTTTTTCTCTCCGTTGTTCTCCAAGGATCTTTTCCATCGTAAAACTGGATTCTAGGTTTTCCCTTGAGAGACACCGTGTCTGCTCCATATCTCTCCTTCTATTTCATCATCTCACTTTCTGCTGAAATCATAGTCGGACGTCTCTGCGCTTTCTCTTGTTTTACTGGAGCTAAAAAATGGGTTTTATGTCAAATGTCTTATCATCCTCTTTATCAGCAGATGCTTTGATTGTCTAATGATCTTGGCTATCATCATTTTTTTGTTATTGTAATGTGTGGTCAAAATGGCAATAAGGAGTTATCTGTATCCCAAATATTATGACAAGTAAGATTAGAGCTTCAGTTTTCTGACTTCTAACACGAGGAACCACTTGTTTGTGTCTCAAAATCTAGACTGAACTGTCCAAGATAATAAGTGAAACATTCAGTTTTAGAATGGATTACTTTAATGTCAGACTGTATGTACTCATATGCATATCTAGCCCCTCAGCTAGCTAACAACAAACTTTAAATGAGCTGGAAAGGAGGGCAGACATGCTCAACATTATCCTGAAATACACTTTGAAAAGAAAAAAATGTTAGCATACAGTTTTGTGAGGTGGATTGTGTTTTGTGTGTGTGTGTGGTTGGGGGTATATATTTGTGTCTTCTTATGTATGAGCTACCACGGCTTTGTGCCTCTTTGCGTGTGTGCCTGCATCATTAGTGCGGTGGTTTTTATCCACAGAGTGAAAAAGAAAAGAGTTCCCATGAGATTACTCTTCTTTTCTCTCTCACTCCCTTGTTCATAAGAGAAGGAAAGATGGAGAAAACATTTGTCTGGTGCAGTTGTTTGCAGCAGTAACACAAGTCAAGCATGTCACCTGCTTGTAGTGCTTTGCTTCATGCATATTCATAACTTTTTTTCCATCTCAGGATATAGAACACAAACACAGACCGAAAACAGCATACATACCTCTCTTTTCTCACTTTTACTGCTCCTCTCTACTCTAAATCCCTCTCACTTCACTCTAAGATGTTTGTTTGAACTTTACAGAAAGTAGGAAAGGTTTACTTTTGCTACTGTAGGAAAGAAAGTAAATGCTGAGCAGTGAGTGAAAAGGGGAAAAATATAGTGAAGCAAGCCAAAGTTTTTTTTCTTTTTTATGTACAGAATGGTTAGAGCTTATTTTTTAGCCAATGACCAAAACTAGCAGTATAGCTTAATGTAGTCACAGCATAAGAAAGTGCATAGGCCTACACTTTTCAACAACACATCTCCCTCTCACAGCTAAATAATCTGAGGGTAGTTAATTTCTGCTCCCTCTCAGCTGTATGATTTTATGCAGTTATTGGTGCTTTGGCCAAACTGGCCATGGCCAAGTGTCTTTGTAAAGCTCCACACTATCTAGAGGAGCCACTGGGCCTCGTGCCTTCTGGCAGCTACAAAACCCAAATTTCTAATTTTAATCATTTTTTTCTTGCAAAAGTCCAGTGTGCTTGTGGTGCAGCTTATATGTTTTGCTCCTAGGTAGTGTATAGATAAAATGCCGTTTAAAATTTCCAAAGACATGTCAGCTGATATAGATCATATTGCAATGTATCCATGCTCCACACTGGCAATTTCAGGAAAATGATCTGTTTCAGGAGAGTTTGGTATTGGACATTTTCATAGCCTTCTTCAGAGGTGGTCAAAAAATGTAAACAGTAAAAAGTGTTACTTCTAAAATTGGTTTATGCCAATCTTAATTTTTAAAGCATTCATTTAAAATCAAAGTAATTTGAATGACTCAGCATTGACATTTCATTTTATTCATTTGGCATATGCAATTTTGTTCAAAGCGACTAAAAATAAGAACAGTCAAACTATGTAGGAACAAGAAGTTGATATCATCCAAAACTGGGAATGTGTCCCACTGAGACAAATAACTAAACATCCGTTCAGTGCTCAGCACACCATCTGAAACACTATGTGCAATGGAGGCCTGTTTATAAATCCTGATTTTAAAATTGTGGCCACACAAGCAAAAAGAAATAACCTATATATATACATGGCAAACAGAAGAATCAGTTACACGCATTCTCAGTTTTAACCCATAGACCGAGGCAAGCCAGGCTTCCCCTGTTATTTAAGCCACTGCTGTCATTTTAATAAAAAGATGTATGTTTTAGATATTTTCTTTGTCATGAAAGAGCTACCATATTTTTTTAATATAATACGGCGGTGGTAACTCGGGGAGAAGGAAAAATAAGAAGGGACGCCAGCATGTGAGCATTGATGTCATTCACAAGAGACCGCCGGGAGAGCGAGCAAGTTTTCCGGTAGAGTTCTAATGATACCAGATAAAGTCACCGTGCTTTATAACTGCGAACGTCCGCGACTGACTGACCGACTGATAGAGTTACACCATTGGTCAGCCTAATGCCGCGTGACTGAGTGCTGACTTTACGCCGCTGGTCGGACGCTCGAGTGGCGCGAACAGTCTCTTTTGCGTCGTGGGGGGGGGTCGTCAATTTAGCCCCTTTGTTGCTAGATTTACCGATTTTTCTTTGTCACAACCCTTCAGTGAGTTTTTCTTCACGAAAGCACCTGGCGCCAAAATCAAGCGGCTTTCTGGGCAAACCGTAGCTACTTCCCGTAGAAGAGAGCCGCCGGTATTGCCGCGTGAGCGCGAGGTCGGGCTTTCCCTCCGCCGCAGGCACACCCCTCTATGCGTCTCAACCGACAGAGACGTGAACGAGCCTCTAACTTTCCCTGTAAGTGAAAATGTAGCCGCCGAAATCACAGCCCAGCAGTTCTCTTTAACTTAAGCATGAGGTGATTTTGTCGGATGACAAAGCAGCTCGGAAATGGCTTTGAAGTGACTGCTGGCTAACGTGTAGCCTCAATAATCGTGTCAGTCACTTTTTCAGACTTGTTCCGTTGTCTGGCAACCGAAACAGAAAAACACATAAATGAGAGCAGCTTTTTTGGGGGGAATTGGGCTGTATTAAATGACTGCATATGTGAGCACAGAGAGTAGGAGAGAAGCAAAGAAATAAATGGCGGTCTAGCCATATACTAGGTATTTAAAGTATCGTTATTTCCCAAGCATGCTTAGCTAGCAGCCTTGGAGGGCGAAGACCGGGAATTTTGATGAAAAACAAACTCAGAGTGATTCTTAACCGAAAACAGAATCTAATCGGAGACCTAGCTACTCCGATACTGGACCTGCACCCGCGAACAATAAGAGGAGCTTGGCCACTTGGCCACACCGTCTGTAGTGGAAGACCTGAACCCCAGTGGGAGAAAATATCGCGTTGTTATTGAACATTTTGCTGCCCTGAAGAACAGTGGTCGTCTCCAAATACGTGCAGGCGGTAAGTCAAACAAAGCCTCTCAACTCATTATCTCTGCATCATTATCGTTTCGGTGTGATGTTTCATTTTAAAGGACGTTTAGTTAACTTTAGGAAATCTCTGCATTACATTAGGCTATTGTTATTATTATTTGTACTGATACTCGCGGTAAAATAGCTCGCCGTGGCTCTGTTTAAACATACCGCAAAGTTGTTGATGTTGTTATATTTCTCAAATAAAATGTGCCTTGTTTGCTTGAATGTAGTTGTTTCTAAATAGTCAGAGCTACGGAAGTTTTTCATTGCATTTCTATCCATAGACACTCAGCACCATGGACAGGGCCTCTCCGGGCTTTTACTTAAGTGTGGTTGGTGACTGTAGTCAATGCAGAGGTCTGGTGGTTTTTTGTTGGAATTTATTCATCATTGCTTTTGAGTTGTGCTGCCTCATGGGTAATTAGCTTGAATGAGTCACTATGAAGAATACTACATGCTGGCTATTTTGTAGGTGTATTAGGAGGGAGTGTACTCATGTATTGACACATGCATTGACATGTCTTGATGTGCACGTAACTTGTAAAATGTCACCTGGAAATGAGCATTGTATGGTAGCAGGGACATGTTTGACACTTTGAGTCTTTTTCAAAGCCGCTGTCTCACTTTACTTCCTAACATTTTTTCCCTTCACAACACTGGCCATTCTGCAATCATTGTGTTTTATTCTATAACCTAAATATTGTTTACTGTATAATCTCTACTGGTAAACAATCTACTACCCATAGTTTCACATCACAAACTAATGGGAAACATATGTAGAGGACGTACATGCAACCTGTGTATGCAGTATATATATATATATATATATATATATATATATATATATATTTATATATCGTATGTGTGTGTGTGTGTGTGTGTGTGTGTGTGTGTGTGTGGGAAAGAGAGAAGGGGTATGGTAAGGTCAGGTTTGAGGTAGACTTTTTCTAGCTGTGTGTTTGATTCAGTTTGCTTTACAACAGATGGGCCTACTGTGACCCACAGGCAAATACATGTAGCCCCCCACCCCTACACACACACATGCACACACACACACACACACACACACACAATCACACACGCGCACACACACACACACACACACACACACACACACACACACACACACACACACACACACACACACACACACACGCACGCACACAATGACTGTAGAGTTTCTGGTCCAGAGCATACAACTTTAATGTGACTCTTAGTACTTGGTTAACGAAAAGTTTATGGTACGATACATAACATAGAGACAGACATATAACTTAGTTGAATAAAGACCTATTTATACCATTTACTAGATAATACAATAATTTGAGGGTAGAGATGTCCCAAGCCGATCCTATCGGTATTGGGGCCGATCCGGATCGTTATCAGCTAAATTAAAGCAGATCAGCATAGACTAATGCCGATGTTTTCTTTAATGTACTATGCTGTTCTGTCCACCTCAGCCTGCTGGTGTTGCAGCGCTGCTCTGTTTTACAAGAGCCTTCAATGCAAGCATTTTGCTGCCTAACATTATGGCAGTGAAAATTAGAGTGTGGGTATCTGAACCTTTTCAGACACAAAGGTTAGCAAAGTACTTATCTAAACTCTGACAATAACAAACCCGTTATCATCTCCTCTCTCTTCCTTATTAGCAAAGCGTAGTGTACAAAACATTCTGATAGCTTCTCATTTTTAGCCAGTGCTGATCATTGCATTTACTGTTGTTTGGTTGTCCCTTCAAGCCGGTGTCTGGCTTTCTTTATAAGGGAAGAAGCTACACTTTGTAACACCACTGTGCATTCACGAGTAGATTGAGTGTGTGAGCCGAATTTATGTCAAATTTAGTATCCTATGGCTGTTATTTCCATGTGACAGAAGCATATTTAATCAATATTTTAGTAAGTGTAAAATATCAGATTGGACCCAGACTGACCAAAAAAACTTTATTGGGACATCCCTGTTTGAGGGTGGTAAATTGGTACAATCAGCCAATACCAATCCAGCGCATTGTTTACTGATAATGAAATAACAATTAATATTGTGCTAGTTTGTTCTCAACATTGTGTGTTATAAATAGTGGTCAAGTTTGACAAATTATTTGCACCTGGGTGCAGACAATTTTTTTATTTTGGAGAGAGTGCACAGACTGAGTTGGTTAAATAAGTTTCAGTGCAAAATATTCATAGGCTCAGCCACATTATGAACACTACACCCAATGTGGCAGTAATGTAGGGCCCTAAAGGCACATTTTATTTTGCTTAGTGAAAACATACTGGGGTTTTAGCAGCCAATTTTGCCAGTTTAACACCATTAAACCAGAGGCCCTGGTCTTTACTCCAGAGACACAGAAGACAGTTGGAGTGGGTGTCATGTTGGCAATTTGTGTGGACTGCAGACACACACCAGTGGTCCCACAGGGGAAAACGTAGTTCACACAGTTACCATGATGATAAAAAACTAAGGGTCAACAGAGGTCAACTGGAAGAGTTGAAGGGGAAAGTTATGAGGGGAAAACAAAATTAAGATAAGGGCGTAAAATGGAGATTGAATTTTAGGAGAGGAAGTCAGGAAAGCATGAGAAAAAGAAGAATGAGAAAAGAGTAAGATGAATGGGGCACGGAGAGTGGACAGGGTAATGGTAAGGAGAGGGAGAAGGAAGAGAGAACAATAATTAAGGATGGAAAAGAAGAGGATGTAGAAGAGGAGGGGAGAAGAGGAATGACGGAGGAGAAAGGGAGATCTGAGTGGAGAGGAAAAGGAGGGAGACAAGGGAAAGGAAGTAGTTAAATAAGCTGGGAAATAAAGTAGCAAGGAAAAAATAAAGGAAAGAGGAGGAAAAAAGTGAATGAAGGGGGAAAGAGAAACAGAAGAAAGATGGATGATGGACTTGGCAAGCTCAAATGCCTAGCTCAACAAAATGCAATACAGCCCCAAACTACAGCCAACATTAATTAAAATTACAATTTGCAGAGTTTTGTTATTGGAAGCGAACGTAAACCTGTCTCATTGAATATCTGTATTACTTTATCAAACTATTCTTCCTAAAGGTATTCCCTCATTTTGTGTTTCGATGATGGTTGAAAGCTCTGTCTGTTGCTCCAAAATCTAAAAAAATAAATAAATCCTATTGATGTTCAGTTGTTTTGAGATCTTGAGACAGGGAAGGTTATTGTGTAATTCACGCCATTCTCATACTCATCAAACAGTTAATTGACCTCTCATGCCCTGTATGGAAGCATTCCATTTCCTTTTTATTTCCTCACCAGTCTGTAATTGGATTATATTTTTGAATTTATGTTGAGGACTCTCCCACTATTTATTAACAATATGGATATTCAAGGGACAAAAAAAGAATTCTACCTCTCTGTTTTGCAATCTTGCTCTAGCACTCTCACTCATACACTCATTCTTCTCTTTCTTGCTGTCTTTCTCTCTGAGTGCCTGTTTTCTTTCCTCTTTCATCTGTACTGCCCTGTCTGCCCTCAGCAGCAAACCTCTGCTTATTAGAGAAAAAGGAGAGAAAAAGAGACTGATGAAGAGCGGAGGTGAAAAGATTGAAAGAGGGAGAACTGAAAGAAATAGAGAGCTAATTTTGCTTGTCAGGATTTCTGAGTGTGTGTGTGTACGTGTATGCGTGTGTGTATGTGTGTCTGAGAGTGAGAGGAAGAGAGGGAGATTTTTGCTTATCAGACAGGAAGTAGATCTCTTACAATAGCATTCTGACGTTTCCACTTCTCTAATGTGGAAAACTGTTAAGATTCCTATTCCAGATACCGTGCGCGCATGCACACACACACACACACACACACACACACACACACACACACACACACACACACACACACACACAAAAACACAAAAACACACACACACACACACATCACAGCGGTGCAGATAAGATGCAGCTGCTGTGTTGGAGACAGAATCACTGAGTCAGCCATATGTATTCACAGTCTTAAGACAATCACTAATTCACACTAACACAAAAGCTCACACACAGACACACAAACATACACAATCCTACATGAGGCTTACATACATCACATACAGTTTTGTATTTGGTATTCAGCTGATGCTCCAAATACAGTTATGCACATACAAAGCATAGAGACAGAGGGAATAAACAGACAGGTAGAGAGAAAGACATTTGGTTTTGGTAGAGATGGCAGAAATGATGAGACAGAAGACAGAGGAAAAATTCAGAGTCTAAACAGGCAAGAGGGAGCTTAAGAAAGAGGAAATGAACAGAGATAGGCAATGAGGGAAATGAGAAATCAAAACAGACACAAGAAAAAGATTGCCCTCCACTGAGAAAGTAATGAATGTCATCTTTTTAACTTTGTTACGAACTCAAATGATTGAACAGTAGTTAAGCCTGTATCTATTTCAGCTGAACTTCATCTGTAGTCTGTATTTCTTGGAGAAATGTCCTCTGACATGCAAGTAGTGATGCATAATATGTTTAATGTGTAATAATGGGAGAAATCAGAAGCACGTATGGCACAAATTTTTTTATTTTTTTAAATTAATTCAAAATTAATTAATTAATTCAAATGCAAATTTTTTGGATGAGCTTTCTTTGAGAAACAAAAAGAAAAGCGACAGTCGGTTTTCTGGGGCAACAAATTCGCTTAACCACGGTCATTGATTAGGACAGTAGCACATCGCAAAGATGGCTGCGCCGTTTAAAGCATGGATTCCCCAGAAAAACATGCCTCCGCTACAAAACTTCGCACAGGATCATCTAAAGTGTGGGACAGTTTTAGATAGAGAGACAAACTCTGCAAATTGTAAATGGCTTATCACAGCAATACAATTGCTATGCGCGATCACTTGAGGCAAAAGCATCCCGGAGCACTTTGTTTAGGACGCAGCGATAGCATGACAGCACCATTCTGTTTACTTTTTTATCCCCACCTAAGCATGATAGCCTATATTAGGATTACTAATATTCGGAAAAAGTAATCTATGCACTGCTGCTGTTATGGTAACGTAACATTACACCATGCGTTATCTAATGTTGTTATTCAGCTATCTTTTATTTTCACTGCCATGTGTGAGAGAAAATGGCTTAAACCAACACTGAGACAACTTTCCCAATGTTACTCAGGGTTACTTAAGATAGAAACATGGGACTCTCCCAGACAGTACACTGTAACAGCACTATAAATGTATGACCTATCATTTTAATTATATCAAATTTTTTTCTGAGAAATCATGTTTTGTCTGTCACTTTGGCATGGCGGACGGCACTACAATACCCTCGCACCTCGCGTAAACTGCATATGTCAGTTTTCTCAGCAGTGCAACCTGTAGTCGCCGTTAGCAGCACATGTAAAATAATTTTAAGCTGTGTGAATGGATGTTTCTTGCTGAAACGCACCTTGGGAGATGTAGTTAATATTTGGTGTCATGGTGTGTTCGGCAAGGCAAGCTAGTTTCATTCTTTTTGTTATCAAAGAGGAGAACAATAGCCTGTATGCTGATAGGACAAGAGAGATGGCATGTAGTAGATCAGAGTGACAGTGTATTTTACAAATGCCCCATGTTGTAGTACGAGGCATGGGCTACTGCATTTATACCCTGTGAGTTTTGAATTCTTCAAGATCATTTTAGATTTTTCCCACAGTCAAGTGTTAAAGAGTCACTGTCTCAGTGCTCATGGGAGATTTCTGCATTCTGAAGATATGTTGTTTTAGGCCCCTCATAATTTGATTAGTAATCATTAAAATTACTTTAACTGCTGAGTGAATAGTAGATTTTTGACATCAGTGGTTATTTTTAAAGTGCCGTTTTAACATTCCCTGCCTTAGCAAATCAGGAGCATTCATGAAAGCTATGGAATTGTAATAATTTCACACAATAAATTGTCAGAAGGCAGAATTTTGGAACCTGCTTCTCTGTGAATTTTGTATATGGGAATAATAAAGAATACATCCAGAAAGTGTAACAGAAAGACAGAGTTATGATGCATGAGTAAAGTTGTTTCAGAGAAAAAAGGGAAATGTGAGACAGGAAGGCTGAGAGACTGACAGTCAGACAGAGAGGTAGACAGCGGGAGAATACCCAGGAAGGTGTTGCTCTGACTGATATTTCCATCTCAGTAAACCAGAATGATCCTTCTCTGGTCCAGAGCTTTTAAAATGTTTACGTAGTGTGTGTGTGTGTGTGTGTCTGTGTGTGTGTCTGTGTGTGTGTGTGTGTGTGTGTGTGTGTGTGTGTGTGTGTGTGTGTGTGTGTGATTTGTGAAAAAAGAAAAGACGCTACTATTAAAATCCCATGATTTATGAATTTTGAAAAACTTATCTCCAAATGTTTGTAAAGTGGAAACAATGGATTTTGCTAAGACATGTTTCACAAAATTAAAACATTCCATGGGGAAGAGAGGGAATTTTTAGCTCTTAGTTGAGAAAACATTATTAATTTACAGCATGGATTTTCATGTACCATATAATGAATAGAAAACCTTATATAAAGATTACTCTTTTCATACCAACATAAACATTTGATATGGAAACAAACTTTTCAACTAGAAAAAAAGGCAAAATACCATTTTGGATAAATTATTGTCTACTTTTAGACTGAGAAAATTTCAGACCTTGGAACTAATGAAAATGTTAGCCAATGCTGCTGGCTGGCTATTGTTTATTAAAATATTATTTGATAAACAATAATTTCCCATTATTTTTCCAAAAGATAATTGTACTTACAGTTGTAGGCCTTTTTATGTTTGACTGTAGGGCAACCCTACACAAATGAATTTTATTATTTGACTTTTACAATGATCCTTAAAATATCCTTTTACAGATAAATACAGTAGAGCTAAAACGGTGAATCACTGAGTTAACGATGAGTTCTGAATCAGCAGGAAGAATTTACCTAGAAAAGCCCAGAAAAGCTTGATTGAGTGGTGTTCTCCTTTACCCACGATGAAAGAGAGATCAGATTTTTTTATGTACCACAGAGGGGTTGACTATTGTCTGACTGATGAACAAACAGTTGGGCCATCCCCTAATCCCAGTCGGAGTTTACACACACACACACTAAAATCCCACTGTGTGTGTGAACAAACAGAGGATGAAAGGCAAGACAGCGAGGGGAAGAGCACATATAAAGAGCTGCTGTTTTATTAATGAACCTGGAAACAGTCTTGGGATTCTCAGGATCTTTGTGTGTGTGTGTGTGTGTGTGTGTGTGTGTGTGTGTGTGTGTGTGTGTGTGTGTGTGTGTGTGTGTGTGTGTGTGTGTGTGTGTGTGTTGGCTATACACCCACACAACAGCAGAAACAAAGGTGGGTGCCTGCACCGTAATGACACACTCACACTCACACAGTCTCTAATAAATTCACCCTAATTCATTCTCTCTTTTCTCTGGGGAAGAGCCAGGAGTTTGCCTGATCCAAGGAAGCTTCACGTTACCTTCACTAAATAATTGATGCTCTCTCTCTTTCTCTTTCTCTCTCTCTCTCTCTCTCTCTCTGAGTTGCACTCACTTGGTCGTTCTCTCTTCTCTGTGTGTATCTGTCTTTCTTTTTCTTTCCATCTGGTTCATTTTTATCTGTCTCTTTTTTCTCTCTGTATTTCTGTGTTTTTTTCTGACTTTTCTCTCTCTCTTTCTCTCTCTCATCTCATTGTGTATTGTTTATACATTTCATGCAACTACACACACACACACATTCGCACTCACAGCTATGAAAATGTTGGTCATTTAAAACAAAAAATGGCCAGCAGTTTGGGAGATGCAGGCTTTATAAAAGTGTTTTGTTTTTTTTCTTTTTGTTTTTCAGAGTTTTTGGAAAACCAGATCCCTTTGAGTATATGCGTGAGAGAGAGGATGTGAGAGGGACACTGAGAGGTTTTTAGGTTGAGAGATCTTCTGGGGTCCAGATCACCCCCTCAAGAATTGAAACCACAGAAGTGTCCGCATCTAGATGCACAGTGTGCATGAAAATTATTTTGTGTATATGCATTTGCCTCTACAGTGTGTATCTGTATTTCTGTGTGTGTGGTAGAGTGTATGTGATTACATGCAGGGACCTTCTTCCCCCACTGCCACAGGGACCTGACCCCACTAACCAGGGGTTAAGTGCTCCTTCTCTCTTTCTCTAGCATTCATCTTGTCTTCTCTCTTTCTTATTCTGACATGCTATTCCCATTCCTATATTTCCTGCCATTGCATTTCTCTCTCTCTCTCTCTCTCTCTCTCTCTCATTTTCTCTCTCTCTGCTGAGGATTGTCCACTGGAATCCATATGCTTATTATTCAAATTCACTGTATCGCTGTGAATACGTAAGACTTAATCATTTTGATATAGATTTATGATATATGGCTGTGTATTTGTCTCAGCAGAGCTTTATTTTTTGAAAGAATATTAATAGAGCAATAGTTCTGAGGGAGAGAAGAGTGTCATTCACTTTTTCTGTTCTCAATTTTAAAATTAGTTCTGGGACAAAAGTTAAATCTGAATTATATATGCACTCACTGGCCACTTTACAACGTACACTTGTACATTCTTATGCAATCCAATACAACAGCTTGGCCATGATTTCAACTTTTTTTTGGTGTTGTACTGGATTGCATCATGTTGAGAGGTGTTTTTAATATTATTCACTCCATTTACATACATAACAATGGCAGAATATTATGTTTACACTCTCCCAACCGCACACACACACACACACACACACACACACACACACACACACACACACACACACACACACACACACACTATAAGTGTGAAATGGTGTTCCAATTAATATATTTGTTGTGTCTTTTAAAATCAAGTATGCAAACATTTATATACCAAACTGATATAGTTGGTAAATTAATAAATAAGGTACACAACATCGTTCTTGTACTAACACATATTTTAATTTTCACTGTATTGACAAAAAGAAACAAATAACTTGCCTATGTGCCACGCTCCTCGACAAATCAACTGGATTCTACTGCATATAACATTTTGTAGAGGCAAATATGAGTAAAATATGTGCTGTAGCAAGCAGTAAAGTGGAATCCAATCCAGCAGCACTCTGTACTGTACCACAAGTTCTGTGTGTGTGTGTGTGTGTGTGTGTGTGTGTGTGTGTGTGTGTGTGTGTGTGTGTGTGTGTGTGTGTGTGTGTGTGTGTGTGTGTGTGTGTGTGTGTGCGCGCTGATGAGGGGATACCAGTCCTCCCATGACAGAGGTAAGCGTGTTCATTGGCAAGTCTGGATATCCCAACTGGTGCGTGTGTGTGTTTGTGTGTGTCTCTGTGTGTATCCCATAGCAGCAGGTCATAGAGCCCAAATCTACTGTCTGCTTGTCTGCCTGCCACTGTCTGTTATTCTGTCTGTCTGCCAATTTGTCTGCTCTACTGTCTGTGTCCCATTGTGGTTGTTCCGTCAATCTGCACTGAGGCTACTTGAATTGAACTGTGCCATTAGCTTTAATTTTTAAAGCTCCATTAAACAATATTTTTATAACAACACTGAATCAGATTACTTCTGTCAAAGTGCTGCTAATAATCCTAAAAAGATTCAACATACAAAGTAATCACCACAGTGTGTGACTAGGACACTGGAGACTGCAGTTCTTGTCCGATTAGTTGTCAAAATTTAACCACACTTACACACAGAGGCTGCGGATTAGAAAATGCTCATGAGTAATTTTTAGATCATTATGGAAGACACTTAAAAAGTCTGTTTTGTCACTTATTGACTTTCCAACACTCAGGTAGGAGATGTACATGTGTAGGGCCAATTGCGGCCAACATGTAACGGTCTCCTCCCTCAAACAAGTTGTGTTGTGCACTTAACTGATAGCTCAACAAATGTGGCTGTGCTCTTGTTTAAGTCTCACTCTGCTTGGCCCTCAGAACTGAATATCTGTGGTTTGGAGTTGAGTTTCACTCTTAAGTTCTTGTTTCTACTTTCAGATAACAGCCTTATTTCACTGTTTACTGATTGCTTTACATCCAAATTGGAGCTGTAAGTTACTTGTGATGCAAGCTGAACATTACCTGCTGCTGCTCTACAGTAAAAGTTTCAAGGTCTACTCAAAAGATTTAGACCTAATCTGCACTATTTGGTAAGTGGATCAGTTTTAAATATTGCAGGGAGGAATGATACAAGCAGATGCCATTACAATGAGCTGTTAGATGAAGCCAACCTCAAACACATCATCAAGATAAAGAACCTCTTTTACCTTCTTTGACAGTCCCATTTGCAACATTTGCAAAATTGACATGGTTTCAGATAGTACCATGTATGAGCTGGTATGTTTAGCAGTGCACTCGTGTTTTGGAGGCATTACAGTGACTGTTTTTCAGTACACCAGCGGGGGGCTAATGGAACGGCTTTGTTGGTTTAAAGGAATTACCATCTTTCTTCGCCAAAATCAACTCATAATCTGCTTTACTGGCATCACTAGGCTCACTGTCACACCACTGACAGTACCTAGCAGCACAACACACACACACAAACATACACACACACACACACACCAGTGGTGATCAGCCAAACACCACTACAAGATGCTAACTCTCTTGTGGAAACTGACTGAATGAAAAGAGAGAGGGAGAAAAAGACAGGGAGAAGAGAAATATCAGTAAGACAATAAGAAAGGGAGAGAGGTATGAGTTGAAGAGACCGAGAGGGAGGAGGGCAACAATGGAAGAGTGGGGGTGAGACACAGGGAGAGAGAAGGAGAGATGAGATGCTGCAGGGTTATCAGTGATTAACAGTTCCACCCTATAGAACGTTGGGTTGGACTTCAAAGAAAGAGCTGCTTTTTGTTTCCAGGCCTTGAGTGTAACCCTGTTAGGAATGTAGTGTTTATACACACACGCACACACACACACTCCAAGTTTAACAGTGAGAAACAGAGGGAAGCACGCAAGGGAAGATGGGAGTGATTGAAACAAGGAGGAGGGTGAGAGAGTGTCAAGACAAACTGACAGAGGGCAAGATATGGAGGGATGGGAAGAATAAGGAAAAACGAGAGCAGAAATGAGAGAGCAAAACCATCGAAAGGGACTAATGTTATTAATTGCATGACAATATTTGAATAATGTTTTAATAGAAATTGTGAAGAAAGTTTTCTTTATTTCTTGAAAATATTGCCAACCACATAATTTAATTGATTAATTGAGAAAATAATTGGCAGATTAATTGATAATGAAGATAATCATTTGTTATAATAACAAATATTGCAAACAAAATATTTTCCCTTCATTTAGCCAAAAGAAAACAATTGTAACTTCTTTCCAACAGCAAAAAGTTTAATTATTGTTTTTACTTGTTCTAACATGGGTAGCGTGTATTTTCTGTCAATAAAGGAAATTCAATGGGATGGATGGATAGACACAGCATATCATCTTTAACATATAATACAGAAAATATACAGTATGTATAGAACATAAAACTGCTATTTATGCATGGTGATATTTCAGATGTACCAGCTTCTTGAAGAAAATTTAGCATCTCCTGAAGGTCAGCCAATTGAGATCTATGAACTGTAGACCAGAGCATGCTTTTAACACAGACTCACCTCATCCATAAAGACATGATACATATTCAGTTAAAAACCCAATGCTTACACAGATGCACTGACAGCAGCCCTTTTTGGAATATTTTCTTGATAGTTATACTATAATTTTGATGTCACTGAGACACGTTTGATTCATGGTTCTGTCTTATGCTTTTTAAACTTACTTTTTGTGCTCATGAATAAAATGATAGGTATCAATTTTCATCCATTCACTCTGGAACCATGGAATAAAATCTAGATAATCAGTGGATCTTTGGAAAAAATATGATAGCATCACCTTGACACAGGAAGAGGTTCAATTTATATGTCTTTGTTGGAATCCAGTCTTCACCAATTGCAACAAGTGGATGGATTTTGCTTATGGTTCAAATCAAATGCCTACACATATAAACATAACCATAAAACTGAACACATTCTGTCACCACAACTTCTCACAGTCACACACTGTCTTATACTGGCTCTCCATGTACACACACACACACACACACACACACACACACACACACACACACACACACACACACACACACACAGCAGTAAAATGCTCCATCAAAGTACAAAAGTGGAGTGAGAGAGGGAGATGGAGATACAGAAAGAGAGGTCTGAGATCTGAGAGAAGAAGAGAGGAGAACAATGGCTTTAAGTCTTGACAAACACTTAGCCGAAGCCTTTAGACTAACACTTTGGAGCAGACAGGTTTGCCTGCATACCAATAGCAAACACTGTCACTCCCCATCTAACTCAGAGGCTTTTGATGTTCTATTCACAGAGATAGAGAGAAGGGAGGTGAAGGAGGGGATGGAGGTAAAGAGAGTGCAGTGAAGGGGATAGGTGGAACATAAAGGAATGAAAAAAGGAAAGACAGAAGGAAAAAAGTAAGGAATGAAGTTGGCCGAATGAGAGAATGGAGTGAGACTTTTAATTTCTTCAGCAAACTATAGCATTGCTGATTTCTTTTCCTCACTTCCTCCCCTTTTCCCCATGCTTTTATTCTACTCTGTGTATCTGTAGCTCTCTATCTCCGATTCTAACAATATCTAGATCGCGGCAGTAAGAATAAGTGACAAAGAGAAAGAAGAAGAAAAAGAGAAGAGAAAAGAGGAAGGGGTCGATGCAGAATGGATCCCAATCCATAACGTCATGGTACATACAGTAATTTGCAATCCCGAACATACCAGTATTTCTCTCTCTTGAAATACTGATGCTACCGCGGAAGGGTGACAGTATATATGTGACCTAAGGACTAGTAGAGGGTTTTCAGATGACAGGTCTTTAAGTGTATGATAGTGCTTTCATTAGTGACAATGTCATGTGAAAACCTTCCATCCCTACAACATCATTTTCTACCAGCTATAGCTATCAGCTTGCTTTATAATGTTTCAATGGCCAATGTATTTTAAATGAATTTTGTTTGTTTGTTTGTTTGTTTTTTGCACAACACAGTGACATACATCATATATGCACATGTGTACACATACCGTACATTCAACCACATCTCTTATCTGCCAAAGAGCACAAGCACTGGCAGGCGCAGACAGACACACATGCCCCACACACGGACACACACACAACCTCCTCTGCAAGTTGATAAGTGTGGCAGGGAGAAATTATTAATTATCAAGCTAATGGGCACCAGGCTGAGTTCTGCTTCATTAAGCCCTAACTGTTTGTGTGTGAATGTTTGTGTTTGTGTATCAGAGGGCGGGGGGACTTCTGAGTGACACACAAAGATACGTGCACATAAAATCGCATAAACCCTTACACATGGGGGGGTTGTTTGCCTCAAAGGTTGCACAAAACATATTCACTCATGCAAACATACACGTGTATGAAAAACGTGAAAAACTGTCTTTATGTCAGAAATTATATTGTAACTTGGTAGACAATGGAGCAGTTTGTTTCAACATAGCATGCAAGCCATCCCATTCCATAAAGGAATTCTTGAACAAAAGGTGATTTTCAAGGTATCGAGTTGTACTTGCATTGCTCACATATGATAATGTAGATTTTTGGGCGTTGAGAGAAGGAACCCTTAGGATACTTGAGAAAAGAAACTGACATTTTGAGATGGCTCTCTCCATCTCATAATCAACAACCACCAATTGAACACGCAGTACATCTGTGAAGTGTAAACAACTAACGTGTCTATGTACAGTATGTGGGCGTGTTTTGTGCAGTTGTAGTGGTGCTATGTTTGCGCCCCGTGTTGACTGGTGATGCAGTTTGCTCCACTCTATCCCTTGCAGGGTTGAGCTGGCTACAGTATGATAAGTAAAACCAGTGTTGACGTTAATCTGTCTCACTCCCACTAGGAAAGACAGATAAGGGGGGAGAGGGAGAGGGCGAGGCAGAGGGAGAGCCAGAGGGAGGGTGAGACAGTGGAAGGAGTCAAAGAGAAAAAGTTACATTGTTGTAATTATTTTTATTTAGGAACCCTGACATAATTTTAACTTGCAATATGAGATAAACAGACATAGCATATTTAAACATTTTTAAGAGGGTGTGGGGTTGGGCATGACATGCATCAAAGGTACCTGGTCAAATGCAAACCAGGGAAATTGCAATTACATGGTATACTTCTTTGACCTTTGGGCCACCAGAGTGCCTGTTTTGTAAAAATTTAAAAGCATGCAACATGGAAGTAACGTATATGAGGTCAACAATCTACTGTCAGTTTTCATGTGACTACCAAAGTAAAGGAAATGGGGGGAAAAAAAAATGCGTTGCTACATGTCCCTTAGGAGAATGGCAGGATTTGAGTTAGTAGCATGCTGTGTTTGTTCCTTGTCTTTTGGTCAAAATGCTTAATTTGGTTGTAGTCATTAAATTTGAAAGAATACTGTTATCCACTACTACTTTGTCACACTGTGTTGAAGGGTCCCAGTTAGTTTGTACTAAGAATTCAGCATGCCTGTTGACACCATAAAATCATGCATTTTAATTTCATTCCATGCTGTTGTAGTTTTGCTGACTTTTTCCTGAATCTTATCAGGTTGGAGTTGTGCTTGAATTTAAAGTCCTGAGTCAAACTCCCTGTATCAACTATGTGTGGGACAGCATATGGCTTTTTTTAAATTTTATGTGTGTTTCCCTATAAATAGCACTGATGGTAACACAAGCAGGGGCCCAGGCTCAGTGGTTTTTCCCATTGATTAGCTGCCTGGCTAATGCACAATCATCCCTTCCACTTGTGCACGCACACACACACAAACTACTGCATTGCACTAATGAGAGTTGGTTAAGACCCCCTAGGAACAACCAACCGGCACTTTACCCCTGAGAGAGACAAGTGGGTAGGAGAGTGAAAAGAACAAAAGGGAGTGAAAAAAGAGAGAGCACAGTCAGATAGAGAGAAAAAGAGAATGAACAGCATGAATGGAAAAAAGAAGGAGACGGGAAGATGGAGGGACAGAATATGAGGAAATATCTAATAGGGAAGTAATGGAAGAAGTCCTTTCATTTTTTTGTGTGAATGTGTGTGTGTGTGTGTGTGTGTGTGTGTGTGTGTGTGTGTGTGTGTGTGTGTGTGTGTGTTTGTGTTTGTAAGTTTTTGTGTTTGTGTGTGTGGTTAAGATGCCCCTGAGGGGTGTCCTCTTGCTGTCAATATGTGTATCCCCGTGTCTGGGTGTATGTGTGTGCTAGAATTACCCAGAATGCTTTAGCGATTGACTGGCTGGCTAATGGCGGTCTCTGTTTCCTCTGATGGTCATTGACTAGGCCTTCTCATCAATATCTGTTTTTACAGCTATTCTAGAACTGTGTGTGTGTGTGTGTGTGTGTGTGTGTGTGTGTGTGTGTGTGTGCTGCGTTTGCGTTTGCATGTGCAGGTGTGTGTGGTTGTGCATGCTACTTATGAAAGAAATTGCCTCAACTTGGAAACTTCAAAGTTCCTTGAAGGAACCTCTTTTGTCATTTCCTCACGTCCCTTCTTTGCCTTCTTTGCCCTGACATGTCCTGTCAGTTTGTAAGTGATCTCTTACACGGACAAGGTGTTATGTTTACATCTACAAAATCATAGCAGTATGATTTTACTGTGATATTACTTTGATACACTGTTTTGACAGACGCTGTGTTATTAGTTATTACAAAATTGCAGATACTAGGGAAAAATAACAGGATTTCTTCCGGGAAATTCTGTACCAGAGACAGTAAGTGCTGCTGATAAATTGCTGCAAAGGGAACGTACAATGTGAATGATCTGTCGATCACAGCTGAACTGGGTAAGACAGATCCTAATGCACATCATCAATGTAGTGACTAGATGACGGTTTAAACAACTGCCTCACTCATTATAACCATATGATAATGATAGAATGATTACATTATGTGGCCTTTGCTGAGTGATGCACGACAGCTTGTTTTGAAATTCGAAAAACCTAATATTACGTTTCATAAAATAATAAAAATTAATATTTTTAGACCAATTATATTCAGTTAGAGGGCATTGTTGACATATACTGCCAACTTCCAACAGCGCTTCATACACTGTTTTCTCGTCCATCCTCTAACCCCTCATCCTCTAATCCCTTGCCTTCTCTTTTTGCATTCCTGTAAACTTCTTTTCAGTTTATTCCTCTCTCCTCATCATCATCTCCTCTCCTCTCTTCTCCTCTCCAGTCCTCCCTTAGCTCCGCCACAGGTCTATTTTCCTCTCCTTCCTCTTGTGTTCTTCATTCGCCTCCTACCTTTCTCCACTCAGTTTGGA
The DNA here is from genome assembly GCF_016859285.1 of Xiphias gladius. Taxonomy (NCBI): domain Eukaryota; kingdom Metazoa; phylum Chordata; class Actinopteri; order Istiophoriformes; family Xiphiidae; genus Xiphias; species Xiphias gladius. The sequence goes on from NC_053400.1 coordinate 14,260,308, forward strand.
AAGGATTTGGTCTCCCAGACACTCAGCAGGACTATCACCACTCCACCCAGGAGACCACTCATCTCTCCCTTCAACCCTCCCCCCTCGCCTCCAACCTCCCTTGCCCCCTCTATCCCTCCATTGATTGCCACTATTCCTGGACTTCTGTTATCCCACTCCTGGTCCAGCTCAGGTTTCCCTCCCCTTCACTCAGCTCTGCATGTGTGTGCTAACCTCTGTATTTCTCTATGTCTTTTTGTGTGTCACATTTGATTAATTATCAAATCTGCTTCAGCATAATAATGTGAGAACGAGACAAGAATTTACTAAAATCAATGCATGATCACTTTTTATCTACTCAAAATACTTGATCGCAGCAATTGAAACACGCATGCACAAAGATGTACTTTCCGCTAAATGTTACTCAATTCCATGCTCATTAGTAGCAACATTGCTCTTGCTGCCTAGTCACCTGTAAATGGCCTAAGTGGCCCAAGTATTGATAATCTATAAGAAATGGTCAATTCTATGAGAAAAGCTGAGTTGATCAATAGCCTGAGTACTCTGGTATGAAGGGAGCTCTTTGCTCATTCATTCATCCTTTCATTCACTAAGTTAATCATTCATTGAATTTATATTGAATTTCTTTATGTATACTTTTTATCCAAAAGTTTTGTTGCCATTTTTATGCCTTTATTTGAGAGATGACAGGAAATGAGGGGTGAGAGAGAGAGAGATGGAGAACACAACATGCAACAAAGTCATTTTACAAAGGTCCCCAGCCAGACTTGAACCAGGAACATTGGGGCCAGAGATCAGTGCCTTAACCCCTAGGCCACCACTGAACCCTAATGACTTAGTAGATTTAAAATCCACAGAAAAAGTAGAGAAGTTAAACGCAACCACTAAGATACTAGAGAAACTAATTAGTGTTGTTGTTGTGTTGTTGGAATTATCAAACAGTAATGCTTAGGATTATAAACAGACAGACTGATACTCATATAAAGGCCTATAGTTAGAAGTCTTATTTGCAGAGAGACACATCTATCCATACACACTGGCTCTCCTGCCTCTCTAAGTCTCTGTTTCTCTTCATATTGGGTTTATTAATGCAGAGCCATCTCCAATTGTCAGGCTTCATGTTCATAAATTCTGAATAGAGATGCATAAATCAATACACACACTACACAAATGACAGTCTGTTTAACTGGCCCCAAATTTTCCTCTCCTCTCCTCTCCTCTCCATCCATAGGAGTGAACATGAAGCTGTGTGGCATAGGAGAAATGATTGTGGCTCTGTGTGTGTGGACGGTTAACTGTCATTGCAAGGTTTGATTTCGCTGGGTATAATTGTCTTTCATGTGAACACAAGAGAGAGGTGTTTGGCAAGCACAGGGTAATGAGAGAGAGAGAGGTCACAGAGGAAGAAGAAGGTTTAGAGGGTACAGTATAGTGAGGATTAGCAGACAGAAGAAGGGTTTAAAGAGAGAACATGGGTAAAACAGGGAAAAGAAGGAGGTATCGGGCCTGGCAAAGAAATGTCCCTTTCCTTCATTATTCATTTTAAAATTAGCGAGCAACATGTTGTGTGGGACATTTAAGTTTTTTTCCGGCTTCACCCCATTCTTCTGTCCTGTCTGTCATCCGTGTTGGGGCAGTCCATTTGGCTGGTACTGAAAAATTTTTTTATTATTATGTTATTGTAACAGTATTGTTATGTTATTGTAGAATAACTCTTTGCAGTGCCAGTGTGTCCTTCACTCTCACCCTAACGTGTACCTGTTTCTTAATAACACACATGAAATAACACAACCGTTAAACAGAGGGAGGACCTGCCACTATGCCCTCACTTTGAAGGAATTTCCTGCTTTATAGAAAATGAGGAATATCTGTCATACACGCCGCAGTTCTAACTCTAATATTAGGTGTGCCTTCCTCCCCGTATGTTCCTTAACTGCCCGCTTGGCTCTTTAACGCGTGCCGCAACTCATCTCAGTGAGCGGAATTTGTTTAAAAAGCCTGGTAATTGATGCGGGGCTGAGAACTAAGAGAGAGGCTGCCGTCGCTGATTAATGCACACAGAGAATGTGTGTAGCATTTTTTTCTGAGACACTTTTAACTGGGCCTCTTAAATGACCATGGAGAAAGAGAGAGAGACAGAAAGAGGGAGAAAAAGCAATTCCCCTATTTCTCTCATTTTACCTTTGTGTGTGTGTGTGTGTTTGTGTGTGTCTGCCTGTGTGTGTTTTGTGCGCTGCCTCACTGTAGCTATTAAAGTATGTGACAGCTGTATAAAACACCTATAATTTAATTGCTTTAGGAAAACCAAAAGAACATGCAATCATGCAGAGACACACAAGCAACGTCTGAATGTTATCCCAGGGTTAAAGTTGAACTGTTGTTTTTTATGAAATTGTGGGAAATTCTGACAGCTTTAGTACTGTTGGTGCTAGAGGAACAGGGCCAACTGGTTTTATGCCATTACACAATCAAGTAAACCTTGTGTGGAATTAAACCTAGTGGCATGTGATGTTAAAATACAGTGTAAAATGTTTATTGTAATTATTAATTGTTGCAATGCACATTTCAATATTGTCTTCTCTATTATTCATCAGAAAGAGAGAACTCTGAATATGAGTGATTTATCCCAAGCTCTTTACTTCAGTGGTAACATTTTTAATCAAATATCATTCAAGGAATAGTACTAGGTAGGTCACAATCAAATGTGGTGTGATTAATGTCATGAGTAATATCTCATCCCGCGATGTAATGAATATAGGACAAACGCTACATCACTAAGCCACCAAAATGCCTTTCTGGATGTAAAAACTAACAAAAAGGGAATTAATGTTCTGAATATTCTGTGTCATTGGACCAAGTCCTCTATGTCTGTATTAGTGTCCATGTCTTTGCTCGAGCAGTAGATTGAATGCACTTCCACATACCTCTATGGAAATGAAGTGACACACACACATACACATGGTGGGACAATCAGGTCATTCCAAGGTAAAAGGACTTAGATATAGTGAAATATTCATACTTTAGAGGTACCGTGTGTATGTGTGTGCGTGTCTCCGTGCGCATGTGTGAATGTGTATGTGTGTCAAGCTCATGACTGCTACAAGCAGTTCTCTTTAATTGAGGTCTTGACGCCTCAAGCAAAATGCTTAGGAGAAAGATAAAACCAAAACCTGCACAGTGGTGGGTAAAATACAAACACACACACACACACACACACACACACACACACACACACACACACACACACACACGCACAACTAACACAACAATGTTGACCTTAAAAACGAAATAAATAAAAGTTATCAGGCAGTCAGTGCTCATAGGATGCAGGTTACTTGCTGACCACAGCCACTGAATGAATACATTATTAATAAGTTAGTTCATAATTGCATATCACATGTCAGACCAGGCTGAGGATGATTTCCCTCAATTTTTCCAGGGTTTGCCTGCAGTACAACCTGCTAAAAACTGAATTCCACAGACTCAGATTTTTTGTTTACCCTACATTAACAACAGTAGCAATTCACTACAACGCATGCTTTAAGGCTTTACAAAAAGTTTACTTTCCAGCACATAGTCTTTTGCATTGGGACAGAGAATTTAACTATAAACACACAACCAGTGTAACAAGACATTTCAACTGCAAAGGCTAAAGCACTTATTTTGAAGACAATGACAAAGCAGTGCTTGTTTTACTGAACTGGGCATGCCAATAAATTACAACCACTTGACATTTTTGCTGGATTTCTGCTGTAATTGGACAGCTTACCTCGCTGTATTATGAAATGCAACCTGATTAACTGAGTCAACTATAGGCCATAATACCTCAAGGGTCAGGAAGGGTGAATGGTTTGGGCACTGCCAGTGTAGCTGCATTTCCTATCGGCTATCTGCAAATCTCAACAGAGGTCACAGATTATATAAAAGCCACTGGGTATATTATCAGCTGCAATATTAGTACATCCATACCTCATTGGTCTAAAGTGTATCCTACGTGTGTATGCGTGTTTGCTTGCATTTTGTGTGAGAGTGTACAACCAGCGTTGTGAGGACGTTTAGGCTGATACTAAAAACTTCAAAGGGCTGTTTGAGGGTGAAGACTTGGTTTTAGGGTTCACTTTAGAATTAGGTTTAGGTTAGGGTTAGGGTAAACGTCCAAGGACTACATGGTTCGGGGTGGAGAGCCAAAAGTAAGGCACGGGCCAATACATGTCAGGGTTAGGGTAAGGGTTGGGCTTAGGCATATATTTGTAATGGTTATGGTCAGGGTAAGGGGCAAATGAATGGATTATGTCAATGAGTGTCCTCAAAACTATAGTAAGACCAACGTGTGTGTGCACGAGGATAATGTGTGGATAATGGCTCCTGATAGCTATTTAAAAAAAAAAAATAAATAATAATCTGTTCTTTTGAATGGTTTATTAAAGATAATGTCTCTGCCTATTTAACAGTTTGACTGGTTGCACTGATAACGAGTGCACGAGGCAGGGCTAAAGGAGTATCAGGTGGTGTGTATGTACATTGTTTGCCTGTTACAGTAAGTGTGTCTTTGTTCATATGTGCATGTTTTGAAGTTTATGTGTGTGTTTGTATTTGTATGGTTTTTGTATTTTTTCTAGATATGTAGTGTATGTGCGTATAATTATCGTGTGCTATTATAAGTAAAAAGTAGATATACTGCAGATAGTTTATCTGTAATTAAAGTGTTTGTGATTTCCTGTGTTCTCTGCCCTTTAGCGGCTCTGATAACAGGTTCTCACTACAACCAGGTGTCTGAACCTTATCAAGATCTTTCTCTCTCTTTTCCACTCTCTCTTACTCTTTCCATCTCTCTCTCAAAAGCTAATGGATTAAACAAATAAATCTGTGAAAGCATGCACATGCACACATTAACATGTGTTCTCACCGCATGCAGATTGAAGCTAAATACTCCTGAAATATATTCCTAGCAATTTGCAGAAGCATTACCATAAAATGTGCAATATAAAAATCTGTATTAAATTACACAAAATTACCATACTGACCTAACATTTCCTGCATACATCTTTAAAATTGAAGAGCTCATACAAGGCCAAAAAGTAAAGTTGCTTCTCTTGAGTCTTAATTTATCCTTCCTTCAGTCCCCTTTTCCCTTTTTTCTTTGTTTGTTCCTGTGCTCCTCTCATCTCTCCTTCCATTCTTGTACTTTTTTCTCCACTCTTATTCACCTCAAGTACATAATTTCACCCTCTGCTCCCTCTTTCCTTTCTCTTTATTCCCCAACTTGTCCCATCATTTCTCCTTTCAATTTCAAAGTGTTATCAGTTCCCCACTTTCCCTGCTTCATTCCTCCCCTACTTCCTCCATTTGTATTTGGAAGAGCAACAATTAGGGCGGTGTGATATGACAGTATATATTGTGTGACAATTGTAAAACTGCTATTGTTTCATATTATGCTCTGTCATTTATTTTGTTGTGTCGCAAATCACAGTCTTTACAGTAATTCCGGACAGGAGAAGGAAAAAAATCGGAAGCTTGTACCGAAAAGAGGTGCTACTTCTGTCAACGTGGTGTGTGTATGAAAAGTCTGACGTGGACCAGAAAACCGTAATTTGCAAATTATGCCACAGACTGGTCCCCACAACAGAATCAAACACCAATCACCTCTTTTGCCACCTATGCAAGGATTGCATTGTGCGGAGACAGTCTACGGATGAGGGCCACAAAAGTACAGTTAACTGCTCAAAACAAGCCCCAGACTCAGATACTGCAAGAGGCTTTTGCCCGTGACACAACATATGGCAAAGAATCATGAAGATGAAAGGAGATAGCAGCTGCCACTGCAACTTACGTCCCCAGTTTACATGGTCATGAAACACAGATTTCATGAGTTGGTGCTAGCACCCGACCTAATGTACACAATGCCAAGCTGAAATGTAATCAAAAATTTGTCTTTCCATATTTATTTATTGAATTTACACAAAATTTTATATATCATGATATGTATCTTTATTTGGATATGAAATTACCTATATCGGAATATGAGATTTTGGTCATATGGCACAACCCAAGCAACAATAATTTGTGAGGCCAATTAAGAGGTACTGTACTGTTGTGGTCTCAAACAGAACAAGAGCCTCAAGGATGGAGAGAGAGAAGTGTTCCCCTCCCTCCCTACTTTCCACCCACCTTCTAATCCCTTAAAAGCACTTACGAGATTGGCGCCTCCCGCCTGCCTCTGCCTGCTCGTCTACCCGTTGGTTGCCACAGCAGCTGATTGGAGGAATCGAGGCTCCTAATTGGATCATGAGGGTGTGATGCAGGCGACAGCAGCCACATTATGGGAAGCTGACTTTGTGCAGCATAACCCTGCCAGGATGACCCTTTTCCTGTGTGTGTGTGTGTGTGTGTGTGTGTGTGTGTGTGTGTGTGTGTGTGTGTGTGTGTGTGTGTGTGTGTGTGTGTGTGTGTGTGTGCGTGTGTTTGTGTGTGTGTGTGTGTGTGTTTGTGCGTGTGTGTGTGTGTGTGTGTGTGTGTGTGTGTGTGTGTGTGTGTGTGTGTGTGTGCGTGTGTGTGTGTGTGTGTGTGCAGACTGACCTCAATGTGACTAAGAGCCTCTGCTCATCAAGGCGGGATGGCTGAAGCTGCAGGGAGAGGACAGATTGATGAAGAGAGGATAGGAAAGTAGAGTAGTAGGAAAAAGGGGAGACAATTGAGTCAAAATAAAAGGAGAAAAGAGAAAGCGAAAGGGTGGAGAGGAGGAGAGAAGATGGAAATATTAGCACAGTATTAAGGGCACTCCCCTTCAGTTTTCCTGTTCTCCAAATTTTTCTTTCCTTTCTGACAATAGGGGGTAAGATAGGATTGATGACATGATGCAGTGAATTAATCCCCCTGAACTTTGTGCCTGGGCCCTGTGTGTGTGTGTGTGTGTGTGTGTGTGTGTGTGTGTGTGTGTGTGTGTGTGTGTGTGTGTGTGTGTGTGTGTGTGTGTGTGTGTGTGTGTTTGTGTGTGAGTTGGTCTTTCACTTTGGTGCAAAGTGATTGTGTTGTCCGTTACAGTGTAAATTGATAGCGTCACTGCTCTTTGCCGCATTACGGGGAGCATAGAGCTATACATTCAGTTTCCTAACTGCATTCTATATCACACCATCATGCACACCTGATCCCACAAACCTGAATGATACACCAGCAAGGACTATTTCTAAGCAGTTGACTTGAAACCTTGCTGGTACACACACACACACACACACACACACACACACACACACACACACACACACACACACACACACACACACACAAAACAAACAAAATTTTCACATTTGTACACAGTAAAATAATTATCAGTGATAATAATAGTATGGGACTTTACCCTTTACTCCAGTAAAGTGTTCTTTAATATTGATGTGGTGTGGAAATGGACATGCTCAAGAAGAGATGAGAGAAAATAAAAGTTTTGGCAATGGCACAGTTTATTTCCAAACTTTTTAGACAAAATTTTATGACTATAAGACCTACATTTGTTGATTATTTTATCCACAAATAAAAGAAATCAAATCTTTTTTCAGCCGTCTCTGGCAACCCATCTTCTTTTTGATTTCCTGTGTTGCAAAGTGCTGCAAGGGCATACAATGTCTAGCCTTGCATTTTTTCCAAGCAACTTTAGATGACATAAATAAAGTGTTTTTTACATAGTTTTGTTTCTCTAATGTGAAGGTAATAGTAATTGTAATTAGTAAAACAAAACTTCCAACAGTAGATAAAATCCAATTGCAAATATTTTGTCTTTCTGAGCTGTTGCACAGCAGCACTTCTTGTTGCTCCTGTGGCAGCTTTTACTCCAATAACTTGCTCATTTTAGCGCAACAGGGCATGTCCCAGTGTATGCCTGTGTGTGTATTTAAGCATGTGTGGGCATGTAAAGATGTGGGCATTCAAGTGATTGTGAATTTGTGAGTGTGTCTGACCATGCTGGTCATCATTTGTGTATGTGAGCATGTGAGTTGGTTTCTGTAAGTTTGTGTATGTGTATGTAAGACCGTGTGTGTTGTGTGTCAGTGAAGTGCGGCAGTACAGCGGGGGCGCTTGATCCCTCCACCTTTTAAGAACATCAGAGGGTGTGAAAAGCACTGATTGCCCTAACTGCTCTCATTGGGACTCAAACCCCCGGCTTAGTTGTGCTTGAGCGAGTTTGGAGAGACAAGAGAGTGAGAGAGATGTGTGTGTGTGTGTGTGTGTGTGTGTCTGTGTGTATGTGAGGGAAGGAGGATGAGGGAAAGGGGAACAAGGGAGAGACGGGGGACAGGAGAGAGAGGGCAGGAGTGAATTAGTTTGGAGGAGTGATGGAAAAGGAGAGAGGAAATCATGGTTGGAGAACGAGGGATTGGAGAAGAGAGTGAAGGCTGAAAGAAGAAAGTTAGAGGAAAGAAAGGAGAGAAGAAGTGAGGGAGCATGCAAGTTAGGGAAATCATGAGCAGGAAATCTTTGGAGGAGACAGACAAAAGTCATTATTGGATTGTTCATTACCTCTTTTTTAAACCTTGACATTTGATGCTTAAGCTACTTATTAGGATCAATAACATTTAAACTCACCTAATGAATCCATCGCAGGTGCTGCTCTGGTAACAGAAAGCAAAACCCTCGCGACAATGTTCTGTTTCGAGTATGAAACTAGAATGGCACTCAGTAGAGCGCATACATCCACCAAGTTGAAAAATGGAAAAAAAGGAAAGTGATAAAATATTCCTGGCTCCAACCCTTTCACCGGCTCTGTACCAAAATTTAATGGGTTCTTCCCTGGTCCATGCCCCGTCCCTCCACCAAGTTTGGTGCAAATCGGTTTACACTCAGCAACAAATAAACAAACAAACCATCAAACAGACAGGGGTGAAAACATAACCTCCTTGGCAGAGGTAAAAATTGGAGGAATTAAGTAAGCACATATCCAGACAAGATAGCTGTACAATACTTCCGCCTTTGCAGTATTACCTTGACTCACATCTGTTGAGGAGTGACCCTTTTAAATGTCAACTAGATGACCAAGGTCAGGTCTCGGGATGGATAGCCCTGTTTTCCTTTTGGAGGGCAGGTCATCCTTGCCAGCTCCATGATTGTTGCTTTGTGCTTGAGCCTGTGCTCTGATGCCACTGTTATATCACATTACTGAGGATGAATATTATGATCCCTTAATTTATATATGATCATTTAATGAAACAATTGAACAAAGTAAATAATGTAAAATCTAGAAATAAAATGAAAAATTGACTTTGATGAAGAAGTGAGTATTCAGTGTAAAGAGACCAGTTCCCAGTTTGTTTTTGTGCTATGGTTTGGTGGGAACTTGATAATCACAGAGATGAGAGAAGAAACATGTATTAATACTTTTTTGCATATTTCTATTTCTTATAAGGTCTTCTTGGGTAACAGTGACCCTGTATAACAGAGATCCTAGTTCCAACGTAGATAATCAAGTAGATATGTTGATACAAGAGACTCTTATAATCATATCTCTTACAGGTTATGTACATATTTCAATTTTGTCTCCGTTCTCCACATTAGAGAAGGGGCTCTGAAGCCAAGATTTTCTCTGTGTGTGTGTCTCACACTAGTGTACAAACGCGTGTACGTGTGAGTGTAGGGGTGCTCAATGTCATCTAGGGGTTAAACGCATTGTTGACTGTGTAGAGCAGAGTGAAGCACAAGACCTGCCAACTGATATCCGCTGACATTCAACACATTAAGCCGTACACACTATCTACATCTGGTAAAAGTGCTGTTTATTCTCCTCTGCCAGCTGCATAAAGATACAAGCAACAAGCCTTTACCCTAACAGGAATTTATTCTTCAGTGACCTTCAAAGGAAAACCATGCAGTGGAGCGAACGTAAGACATAAAAAGACATAACAATGAAAAGTGAAAAAACATTCATGGATTTTTTCATTTACACAACAGCATGCTTTCATTTAGTATTGTAATGAGGATTCATGAGGATACACTTAGTAAGTTTGACTAATATAATAGGCAAAATAAGACACAAGTTAAAAATCTTCTGCATTCTACTCAAATAAAAATGGCCTTTGTCCTTTATTTTGTTGGTCTTTTTTATGATGACCTTTACAGCAACTTTCATTTCAGGGCACTAAAGGAAAGTGTTTCTGCAAATCTCTGAAAAGCACACACGATGTACTACAGTGAATGTAAGGGAAGAGGGGGAAGGAGGCAAGGAAAGGAAGCAAAGGGGACAAAACAGGAACAAGTGAAATGTTGAGGAGGAACATTATTTTTTGTTTTAATTTGAGATTTATACATTTATGTATGCCCATTACTTATACTACTGGTAGTGCCACTCTCAAAAAAGCCTGAGTACTTATTTAGGATGACATATCACTTAAGATAGTTTTAAAAACTCACAAATGACAAATAAAAATGTGAAAACAAGAGCTGAAAACAGAAAATAAAGGAACAATAGAGAGAGGAGACTGAGGGGTCTCACTCTCTCTTTCTCTCTCTCTTACACACACACACGCATACACATATAACAAAAACATGTACTACAGGAAGCACGCACACTAAAACACACACAGCACGGCCCAGTAGATTTATATGGGGCAATGGGGTCTCCGGGTCAGATATCCAGGGGTAACCAGAGGCCTGACCCTCTGGTTTGATTGGGAGTTTGGGGTACACATACACATACATGCTTACACACATCCACTGGATAGATACCTTTAGCCTTAAATGAAGTTGCTTTGAATCGTCTTAATTCCTAAAACCTAAATGAAATGAGTGATAGTTGATTTCAACCTTTCATTAGGACAAGTAAGAAAACAAACAAACATAACAACAACAACATTTGTGTTTAGATGGCCTCAAGAAACACACACACACACACACACACACACACACACACACACACACACACACACACACACACACACACACACACACACACACATACATCAGAGTGGGGGTCAGGTGTGGGGTTAGGCTGTGAGGGTCTCTAATAGGTTCCCCTGACACATGAGGTGTCAACACTGAGATGCCATCACACACACATTGGCAAACACCACACATGCACATGCACTCACACATGAACACACTGCAATACACAAACACACACAACCACACGTATCAATTCGCTGTGTCCAGATGCAATTCCAGGAAAAAGACACTGAAACAAATTGGCAAAGTTACACGAAAACTAAAAGGCATTACATTCAAACAGATTAACATGCAAGTCCACAACTAAGCAGACAGTCTCCACAGTACACACACACACATATAAGCAGAAGTATTAATAAAATCACCTGTTTTTGTTCAAGTGTTTTCATTCTCCAGTTTCTCCTGGTTTACACCATCTCCTACATGTTTTATCCTTAGGGTTTCAACAGGACGGCTCATCTCTTAATAGCTGAACTGTGTATGTTTTGGCGTGTGTGTTTGTGTATGTGCATGAATGTGTGTATTGTTATATTTAGGTGTGCACATCTCAGCATTTTTAAAATGTTGAGATGTGCACACCTAAATAAATACTGTTTTCAGTATGTGAGGGTATAAGAGAGCATATATTAGAACATATGAATGAATATGTCCAATGTTTATGTGTGTCTGCGCATGTATGTGTGTGGGTGCACATGTGTGTGTGTGTGTGTCGTTATGGATTGCCAAGTTGTGGACTTGACAGGATCATAATTACGAGCAGTGATGAAATCTACCAAGTGTTTTCTTCCTGCCTGGCTGCGTGTGTGGGTGTTTGTGTGTGTGGATGTGTGTGTGTGTACAATATTTGTCATCCGTGGCAGCACGTTCCCTGTTAGCACACAGTAACCATGATCACACCTCCATCTCCCACTAATAGGACCACAACAGATGGATGGAGAGCAAAGATAGATAGATAGATAGATAGAAATATTCCCATCTTTGTCATATAAAATTTCCCTGTTAGGTTTCTCCACAGAGAAACTCTTTCTCTGTAGTTGGTGTTCCTCTGAAAAAGTATTGCAGTGAGTGAGTGAGATGTCTTAAGTGTTTGTCAGATACGCACCCATTTACCACATAAAGGCTTTTTCTCTCCCTTCATTGGTTTGTGATCCAACCCTATCTGACACTGTAGTCAAATTACAGAGAGGGAGAGTGAAGAAGTGGAGGATGGAGAGAAAGGGAGGAGGGTCTGGAGGGGTTAGGAGGTGGGTGGGGGGTTGGTGGGGGGCAGAGGAGCGAAGAAGATGGAGAAAAGATGAGAGGAGTCAACAGAGAGGGGGTGAGTGAGAGAAAGAGAGAGAGATGGGAGGCGCTCAATTTGCCATCACGGGTGCAACGGGGCAGAAAGTATCCAAGAAAGAGGATGACTGTGTGTATGTGTATGTGTGTGACAGAGAGAGAATGTGAGTGAGTGTTTATGTATCTGTGTGTGTGTGCGTGTGTGTGTGCGCGTGTGTGTCTAACAAGGGAGAAAAGACAACTCATTTGAATGTCAGATACGGGGAAGCGTGGCGTGCAGGGAGGGAGGGATGAGGCGAGGAGGGATGAGAAGAATGAATATGGATTACTGGGATGAAGATTCTATTATTTTCTGCCCGTTTCTCTGATCTCTTTGTCGCAATGCTATAGGCCTTTGTATGTGTGTGTGTGTGTGTGTGTGTGTGTGTGTGTGTGTGTGTGTGTGTGTGTGTGTGTGTGTGTGTGTGTGAGAGAAAGAGAGAGAGCGTGTGTGTGTGTGTGTTTGTTAAAGTATGATAAAGTACAGGTCTGCGACAGAGAGGACATCTTTGCTTATGTGATGGCTCTATGTGTTGGTAACAGAGCTTGTGTGTGTGAAAGCATTTTTTTGACAAAATGTGCTCAGCCAAATTTGACAAGAGTAACAATGAGAGAATGTGTCTGTTTGATTGCATATTGTGTTTCAGTGTTTGTGTGAGAGAAAGAGAGAGAAAGAGAGTGAGAGAGAGGTTTGGGTGAAACATCGACTGCAAACTCTGAATCGAAGTGTAGGTTAGCTTTTCTAACTTTATGAAATCACAACATTTTGCTACATTTGCCCCTTAACATATACACACGTTATTTACGTACCCATACTCACACAGCCCCACTGTCACATCCTCTTTATACACACTTGGCAGCACTAAACAACTCGGCCAACTATTGATTTTCTAATTATAAAGTGATGTCAAAATGTAGCATTAGAAGAGCTCCATAAAAACACCAAAACCAGACAAAACTTTCTCAGTTTTGCAAATTTTGAGCCTTGTTCTTTGTAATGAACATACAGAGTGTACAATGGCAAAGCGTGGACTCAATACAGCAATGGGCACCGGAGCAACTGGTTCAATTACAGCAGGCTTCAACTGTTCAAAAGTGGCTTTAAACATTCTGAAAGGTTGGCTGTAAAATGCATGGTCATACTGTGCAATGTATAGTATTCTTTAAAGTTTTGTATAGCCTTAAGTTGTTTTTGGACTTTATCTAAATGTAAAAATGTGCAATATAGCTAACATGCTTCCCCACTGAAATAAATCTGATTAGCAAGAAAGAAATAAAGAACATCTACATTTGTACTGTTCTGTGTCTTTTGGCAGTTTTTACCCCTCTTCCTTTTTTATGTTTCATCATAACTTTTTCCCCTTAACCCCCCTCCCCACAATCCCTGTCTTTCCTCTAATGCACATTGTACCTCCTCCCCCACTCTCCACACATTATCAATCTCTTTCTCTTTCTTTCTGTCTCTTGCTCTCTCTTTCTCTCTCTCCGGTTGAGTGGTGAGCAGACAGAAGGAGAGGGAGAGAGTGAGGGAGAGAGACAGAGAGATGTGAGTCTCAGCCAATTTGTCCTGACACATAGAGATGCTCAGGTGGGAGAAAGGTGTCAAACAACGAAGAGAAAGAGCGAGAGACGGGTTTGTAGGAAGGGGGAGAGAAAGGGATATAGGAAAGAGGGAACACAAGAACAGGAGGGCAGAGAATAGTGGTAGTGAGAGATGGAGGAAAGAGATTATACATCTGTTACTACACTGTAAAGCAGGTGTGTGTGTGTGTGTGTGTGTGTGTGTGTGTGTGTGTGTACGTGTGTTTGTGTGTGTGTGTGTGTGTGTGTGATTGTGTTAGTGTCTGTGTGTGTTAAAATTTTGACCATTGGAAAACCAACAAAACCCTAGGAATATTAATTAATTTTCAAGAACAGAGACCAAATTTGAAATCGAGGACAGTCAGACTAGGTTCAAAATAGACACAAGGATAATTAGACCCAATACAAGATGCAGTCAACATGAACAGACCTAAGTACAGAGATTAAAAGGTCTGAAACAGCAGCAATCCGTTTCATTTTTTGCACTTCAATGTTGATGCCCCTCACCTGCCTCAAAAACGTATTCCCCTGCACTGTTTATGAAGCACCAGATGATCGGGGCTGATAGTAAGTCACTTGGATCCACTCAGGTATTTCAGATATTGACACACAGTGAAGTCAACTCAATTACATTTTTTATATATTGGTCATCATGAGTTTGCCTCAAAGGGCTTTACAGTCTGTCCAGTATATCACACCCTTTATCGTTAGACCCTCAGTTTAGATAAGGAAAAACTCAAAAAAAAAAAAGAAGAAAACAACTAAAAGGGCGGTAAAAAAGAAACATAGACCCAAAACATGCGATTTTTTTTAAAGCAACAGACCATACCTAGGCCCAGTGAGACTGAGTATAGTTTGGACTCGACCAAAGTCTGGACCGAGATTGGGTCTCAGTTGCCCGGAACTGAGTGAACCTGTGAAGATCTTTACTATACAGTATGTAATCCGATCTTTCAATCACAATCTTTCATTCACTTTTTTGTATTAACATGACATTTAACATCCCTTTGACACTGCAATGACAGCACAAATGCATGTAAGTGCCAATGGACCAAAATGAAATGTTAAAATGAAACAAAATAAAAGAGAAAGTCAGAGAGGGGTGAAAAGAGAAAGAAGAGGAATGAATGGTAGTGGAAAGAGTAAAAGAGAGAAATGAGGAGAAAGCAAGTCATTTTATATCTGACAGGAAAGAGAGGGAGGCAGAGGTGGTTCCGGGGCGTCCCCCCTGTGATAGTGGCATGTTCCCCCTGTGTCGCAACAAGCGAGAGAGTAGGATCGACAGAGAGAGAGATGTCTAATCTTAGAGGGTAAGGGAGCGTGGACTCCCCAGGGCTTGTCGTGCTCAGCACCTTGTTAACCAGACATCTCTCTTTCCATCTCTATTTCCATCTCCCTTTCCACCTTGCGTTCCCTCTCTCTCTCTCCCTCTGTCACTGTTTTGCTCGTTCTCTCTTTCTCTCTCTGTCTCTCTCTAGTTCTCTGTCCCTCTTGGTTAGACAAGCAGGGCGAATCAGGCATCCTGCTACTATCATTCTCACCTTTCCAGCTTCTCCATATTTTTCTCTTCTATCTACTTATCTATCAATCTCTAATGAGATGCAAGCAGTTACTGTTGTTTAATTTGTTTGACAGTTTGTTTCTGTGCATGTTACAGAGGTGTTCTCAAAGGTGTGTGCATGTGTGCGTGCGTGTGTGTGTGTGTGTGTGTGTGTGTGTGTGTGTGTGCGTGTGTTTTGTGTTGTCAATGCATTGTCAGGTTAAGGAAACTCCTGTCTCTGGTTAATGGGACATCAGCCAAGGTTAACACAGACTGGCAGCTAAAAGTCTAAGCACACACATACTGACACACACATACACACAGTAGCAGGGTTGTTGGCATTTTAACATCTCTGGAGCAACAACTGGTTGTCAAATTTAAACAACATCCATGATAACAGATATTTTGTGTTGTTGTTACCATAACATACCTTCTGGATCCTCAGAAGGAACATAGCCTATGAAGATGGGTCCTTCGAAGGACTTCAGCGCCTGTATGAGCTTATGTTTCCTCCCAGAATCTGACAGTCTACATAGGCTCACAGTGCCCAAGATCAATTCTGAATTTGGGTACAATGTCTCAAGAAATCAGTCTCCCACAATCTTTGTGTGTGTGTGTGAGTGCGTGTGTGTCTGGGTGTATACAACAATACACAGGAGTAGTTAATTCTTAAATAGCTTGATAAATGACGTCCAATGAGTCTGGCTCATGAGCAGTTTGTGATGACAGAGTTCCAGGCTAAGGCGTCTGGGACTACAGGGTATTATGATGCTTAGTGCTGAGCTTTGAGGTTTCAGGATGCTGTAAAACAATGTGAGAAGCACTTTCTACTCATTCAGACACTGCCGTAATGAGAAAATACTCTTAATCCAGCTCACACACACACACACACACACACACACACACACACACACACACACACACACACACACACACACACACACACACACACCAACATGCGCAGAGGCGTATTTCTGCTGCTGAGTGGTTTCTTGGTGAAAGCATATTGCGAGAGAAGCAGTTTAAGGAGTGGCAATTATAGTTTTGGACAACGTCATTGATTTAAACTCCTGATTAGAGGAAAGGTGACAGAGGTGGTACACACAATGGGGAGTGTAGGGGTGGGGTGAGGATGTGGGAATGGCACACACTCATGTATGTACACACACACACACACACACAGACTTACTCTCTCTGTCATGGGAATGCCCTAGAATGGCAAGAGCCCCCCCCCATTCCTATTTTCATGTTTCTCTCTCTCTCCCTCTCTCTCTTTTTCTCGACATACCTGACTGAAATATTGATGTCTCCCAAGCACTGCTGTTCATGCTTAAGTGGTTGTTTTTGTTTCAAAGAACGGGTGACTGTTTCACACATACGCACGCACGCACGCACGCGTGTGCACAAACACACACGCACACGGTACAGACTCAGAAAGTGGTAGGAAAGAGAGTAGGCACATGGACACTTTGCTTCCTTCATTGCATATGCATATACACAGGTTTTATATGCCTAAATGGTTATCTTTCAAACACCTTCATTAAAAACAGCAGCACAAATTTGAGGCTTGACCAGTCTCAGATGTGGCACAATATGCCTGCTTTTATAGTTTCACATTTTATGAGCAAATAAGAGAACACGGTTCAGTATGCACCTTTAGTTTACAAAAACATATTATTTCAAAGGCAAATTTATTGAATAATTAACACCAGTTTATTTAACCAGTTTATTATTTTAAGGCCATTTAATTCTGAAGGCAGAGGAAATTCTCTTATTTTGAAATCTAAACAAAGAAAAAATCTAGTTTGGAAAGTTCACTTGAATATTACGCTTCTTTTTTTTGTAATTTTATCACACATAGTCTACTACTACTACTTTCACAAAGTCCTCCTACTTGAACAGCTAAATAGTGCATTTCTCTTTGCCTTTCAAAGTATGTGAGCATTTTCTGATGTGTTGCCCCAGCCAAACATCAATTGTAAGGTGTAACAAAAGACTGTCACATGAATTATCTGGAAGATATTTTTCTGAGCTGCTACTGCTGTTGTTGAGGATTGGTTTGGTTTAAGCATGCTTTAAAGGAACTAACTGACTGTTGGCAGAAGACTGGATGTGAACACAGATTTCAGGCATCAATGTCGGACACACTGTGTGCCCAACCATCCATCCTGACCCCCATCTCTAAGAAGTGTTCCCAGTGCCATAGCAACATACTTCTACCTCCACATCTGCTTTTGAGATGACAATCGTTATTAATCCCAGGGCCACAAGACATCACTTGTCAGGGCAAAGTAAGACATTTCATGTACTTCATAAGATTGTTTTAAGTGTTTATACAAATAGCAAATACTGTTACTTCTCTGGTGAGGACAGTCTTGCTGTTGGCTGGCTGGAATGTTTCCATAGGGGGGAACTTTCCAAAATATTAACATGCATGCTTATATTGTACCAGAATGTTAACAGGGTGAGTTCCATTATTCTTGGATTTTACTTCAGTCCCAGTGGCATTCGTCTCCCTGTACAGCAGGAAAATACATGCATGTGTACACACAGACTCTCTCAGAGACGCTGTTCTCTTCTGTGCTGCCTCTGTGTTACCGTTTAGCATAACCTATTAATATTAGATGAGAATCATTTGTATCTGAGCACACCATTGACCTTAGTCTGCGGAGGCATGTAGAGTACATGTGTATGTGTGTGTCTGCACACTCAAACCTCCGCTCTCAGAACTAGTAATAGTGGATGTTACTGCATAAGCAGAAAAGTCCCTTTGATTTTTTTTTTTTCCCCCCAAATTTAAAAAGATAAACAACCTTAGTTCCTACAAATGGGGCTTGGGTGATTCAGCACAACAATGTGACTGCATCAGAAGTCAACTTGAATGCTCTCTATTCAAGATAGCTTGAAGAATCTGTTATGAGGTAGAAAACTGTATCCATACTCAGTGGCTAATTTGTGTCACCAAGTAAAAAAACACACATCCTTTCTGTATCATCCGACTCTGCAGGTCACCATTCTAACCAAAGACAAACTGACACAAGAATGGCTTAGTTTCTACCCCATGTTTGCTGGTGTGTGGCCTCTTGCACTTGTCTTAACTGGTTGCTTGTGTGTTGGCAAAAAAAAGTAAATTTCATTTTGAGCCTGATGAAGCCTGTGATATCTGCTGTGTTACAAGATTCATTTAAGCTGTAGTGTGTTACCTGCTTAGTGTGTGTGTGTGTGTGTGTGTGTGTGTGTGTGTGTGTGTGTGTGTGTGTGTGTGTGTGTGTGTGTGTGTGTGTGTGTGTGTGTGAGAGAGCGTGTGTGTGTGCGCGTGCGTGAGTGTGTGCAGGTGTGTGCGGGTGTCTGTAAGCGTGAGCGCGTGCATGCCTGCTCATGTGTGTGTGTTCCGGCAAAGCTGGGGTCTACGAGCTGATGTCAGATTGTAATTGAGTAACTCCAGTTCAAATGCATCTCCATTAGCTCTCCCTATCAGTTTGAGCTCACTCTGAGCCTCTAATCCACCTAGTGTTGCTAACTCTCAAGGATTGGCAGGGAGACCCCCAGAATCATTGTTCAACTGTGAGATTGTTTGGCGTTGTAATAGATATTTGTGTACAACACAGGTTTGTGCCATTGGCAATGGTTATTTCTGTGACAGATTTTTAAAAATCTGCTATAAATTATTAATATGAAGCTCATTAAATGGTAATTTCATTACCACTACATTGCTACAAGTTGGTAAAGAGCAGCAATAATACAAATTAAATCAGTTAACAAACATGCCAGTTAAAGGTCACTGAAGGATGGCAGTAAGAAAAATTAGAATATTTTTTGCTTTGTTGCCTGTGTCAGAGATAATGCTGTTATTACACTCCTGGTCTTTTGGCTTATGTTGTGGATAAATGGCGCTGAACAGAGAGCTCCCATAAAGTATACTTTACATGCATCTTGTAATTTGCTGCAGTAATCTGCTGCTGTCAATGAAGTGGTGTTCAGTGTCATAGTACTGTAGCTATTACTCAAATGTTGATTTAAGAATAAATCTTTCTCTCTTGCTGTTGTACTCAGTCACTCTCTGTGGCAGCTGAATGGCAGCCATTGTGCTATTGTACATGTTTGTTTGGTGTGGTTAGCAGTCGCACTTCTTGGTTGTTGTTGTTGTTGTTGTTTTTTTGTTTTTTAGTCATAGCTCACACACTCATCCGTCCATTCATTTTATGACACTCATTCAGGTCTGGGTCTTGGTTGCATACGTTCTATTAATTATGATAACATTGTACACATGAAAGTAATTGCTCTGATCTGGGAACACGGCAACATCACTAAAAAGAGGTCAGAGGGCTCGAGAAAAAAAGCAGTCAGAGGATCAGTCAAGTTGTAAACCAAATGTGGTTGATCAAATTATTTGGAAGAGAAAACAATTATGAGCAGCAAAAGTAAGACCCAGACTGTATGGTAAAATTCCATCACCCACAGTTTTTCTGTCCAATGAGGGATTAGTCGTGATAATATGGGAATGGTTACTTTAAATTTTACTTCCATGTAATGTAAATTGGTCTAGATAATTTGGCTAAACAGTCAGCGTGTTTGCAACGTCCATGATCAACTGATCACGCATGTTTTTTGCAATGTTTCAGAGTTCTGTTTTAACATGTGAGTACAAAGTTATCATAACTGATGACTCTGGCCATCGTTTTGATTGGTTATGATGAGCTGCAAAAAACTGTAGCTTTCCTTTAAGGATTGGCACCTATGATCATTCTCATTTGTCTTTTGAGTTCCCAGAAGTTCAGTGTCTCTCTAAAAATTGACATAAAAATGACCTGACATTAGGAGCACCTGAACTTTTAAATGCAAAACCTAGACTGACAGAGGTATTCTCGGGGATTAAACTGGGACTAAAATGTTAAGTCCTTTTGCTAAGTTGGGATCCATATGAGATAGTAGGTAGGTCTCTATCTATAGATACTATAAGTATTTTGCTCTGTGTGTCTGAGTGTGTGTTAGTACGTGTGCCTTTAGTGTGTCCTCTATGCCCCTGCATTGTTCCCCACATTGTTTTTCTTCACAAAAAGTCATAGCCTGACAAGGTGCTGTGCGCTGTAAAAATTATGCCTTGTTTATACGTATTTATTTCCCCTTGACAGTTTAATTATTTCTGGCCCCATTGAAGGAAACCACATAAAAAACTCCCCATGTTCATACAGATTCTAATTAGGAATGCTGGGAAATTAAAACAGAGTTGTTTCGAAATGCTGTCATTTTTCCAGGGCCTCGTCTTGGAATTATGTCTCAATCAGCACAAGCGGAAATAATTACTTGTATACCTTCTAACTGCCAACATTTACCAAATGGCAAAGCAATTTACAGCCATCATGGCTCGAGAAGCAATCATTGGGCCAACTATAAATTCACAGGCCGACGGTTTGTAGAGCAACATTGGAAGGAAGGGTTATTGTGGAGAATTAGAGAGAAAGGGTGGAGGTCTGTCTTTCTACCTGTGTATCCTCTCAGTCTCTGTCCCTTGTTTTCTGTTCCCCCTTTCTCTTTTCTCCCACTTAAATCCCTCTCTTCCCTTCCTCGCACCAATCATTCCCACCATTTTAACTCTCTTTCTGCTTCCAGACCTTGCCACTTATGTCTGATTCTTTCAGGTTATTTTACAGTGAAACCATAGCACCAACAGACACACACACACACACACACACACACACACACACATACTTCTCAAATGGAGGCATCACGACGATTAAGTGATTATTTCCACACACACCATTAAACACACTCAGTGCAGGCACAGACATAGACAAAAGCACAGATAAAAACATGAGCGCAGACACTTAAACATCCACACACACTGGCTTTAAAGTAATTACTCACACACGTCATTAGACACAGACACAGATGAAGTGGAGTGTGTTTATTTCTGTGTATCTTGCAGTGTTTCCTATTGTAGTCCCCTTTACTCTTTGGATGCAATAATATCATCCATCTAGTAAAATAAATTAACAAATTTTCATCATCTTAGACCACGCAGAGTAAAATAAGTAGCACCGGGCAAACAGCAAAATGACAAATCAACTGAAATTCGTATGAAGCTGTTCACATTGAGATATATATATATATATAAAAAATATGGAAATTAAAAGGAATATTAGTTTTGTCCGAATGAGGTTTAGCAGTTTTTTGGGGTGGTAGTACATCAGTAATAAATGCTCCTGTAGCCTTTCTGTCTCATTAAATTCCTCCTCAACAATATCCACAACAGTAGCTCTTTTTCTTAACTAATGTGTCACTTTGTGAACTGATTTCAAATATCATAGCTGAATTTTATTATTTATTTGTGATTCTGTGTAAAGCTGGCCTGAAATCTGAATGTTTGGTTTATATAATTTTTTTTTTTTTTTTTCCTAGTATGATTCCTTCTCTGACCAACTTTCATCCCTCTGACTACAGTATTCATTGTCAACCCCTCCCCCTCCTGATCTAACCAAAGGCACACAAGAGTGTAGTCCACCAGACTTTACCATGACCTAACTGTTTTGTTTGTCTAGGTATTTAACAGAGCTCTGAAGGAATCCCCTTATAGGATTTAGCCTGCTGGTGGAGATTTTGAGTTTATGTTCATTGAGCATTTATCCACGTTTGTCATCATTTTCTTCTCCCATCATGATAAAATGGTTAGTCAATTTTGATGTGAGGCTGATGTGATGCTGTTACTGCATCATACAGTAACTGTCCCTTTTTCATCACTGGTCAAGGATGAATGTGACCAGTGGCCAGACTGCAGGTTGAGACACAACACAAAAAAAGAATTTGTGACACACTCCAGTTCATCTCTTTAGCTAATATCTCCTACAAACATGGTCACGTGGCTTCTTTTACACTTTGCCTTGCTGAGCAAGTGCACTGCAAATTTCAGTTTGCAGGCCAAGTAGCTTATTCGCTAGTCAGTTGTAGCACACTAAACAGATTAAAAACTTACCTGAAGTGTCAACATTGGTCAGCTTAGATACTGGATGCTCCTTGAGTTTCAACACTTTCACTGCCACTGTGCCACTGTGCTTCTGTCGGCTCAGACAGCAATCAAATACGTGCACCAGCCCACCTGCTTAGCTTGGATACTAAATGAGTATTTCTGATGTATCTCTTGGACCTTTGTGTTTCTTTTATTTAATAATATAATAAAAATGAATTTGAAAATCCCTTTGGAATTACTTTTTCTGATGTCTCTTGGAATATTAAACATTTTTTTAACATTTGTGAATAGCCGAACTGATTATTTGGAAACAATATTTTGACCAATTTGTTAAAGAGCTAATTAAGTTTTTTAAAGTGGAACATTTTACATTTGGAAAATGAACTTTTTCTCTTTTAGACAAACTACTTAATGGCAAAACCGTTTCTAATTCACCTCAAACAAAGCATTTCTGTGCTGAAATTTCTTGTTACTTACCGGCCGACATATACTGATATTGGGTTTGTGTTTGTTGAAACATTAAATGGGTCTATTTAACATTGGCCTACTGACTGTTAAATTCAGCGAGAAATATCTGTAACCTACACACATGAGGACAACTGGTACAATTCAAATATATACACTCACCAGTTTGAAGCTGTCAGTTGATGTTGAGGTTAAATTTCATATTTTGTTGTCCTTGAAAATCAAATTTCTTTCTGTAGGCTTACCTTTCCTCTCAACATTTTACTCCCCCCTCTTCTACCTTTGCTGTTTTATCCCTTTTCCCCCTTCATCTCTTCTGTAAGCACACTCTCTCTTACCATCTTTATTAGTAGTGGAATTATTCACTTGGCTTGCACCTCAGTTTGAATAAATTGAGTGTTGAACTATTGGAGAGAGGGGCTTTTTGGCAGGCATACATTTGTGTCTGAGTATACGTGTGTGTTATGTGTGTGTTGCATTAACAGAGAGACAGCACTGAGAGACGACTAATCCCAGTGGAATAGCCCACTCATGTTCTGTTTGAGAGCAGCGTAATTAAAAGAGCGCACCTCTCCAAAGTCACCTATTTCAATACAAAACACTGCTTTAAACAGACACGCAGGCAGTGAGACACACACATACACACACACGCACAGTGCTTTCTTACCAAGGCAAAACTCACTCTGTATATAATTACATCCCAGTTCTAATTTATCCCTGGGAATATATCAAAACCTGTGGATGAGACGAAGGGAGGGAAGGAGAGAGAGAAAGCACAGTGGGAGCAGTGAGGTTCGGAGAGATCATAAGGTCAAGAGAATGAAAGAAAATAAGGCCATGGTGATAAAATGACTTATATTTAATACCCAAACATGCTACATTGCCATCCGTGTTCATGGATTGCTGGCAATAATTTACGATGACATTCACTTACCTTTATGTTTTGTAAATTTCATCAAGGCTGATCTATCTATTTGTATTTCTGTCCGTCTGTTTGCCTGTCTGTCAGTCTGTCCCTCTCCATGACATCTTCTCTTTATCAGTACAGCGCCTATTTTTACTTTTCAACCTCTGCCCATTGTAAAAGTCTTTTTCTCTGGTATTCTGGCATTTCTACTCTGTTTTTTTTTTTTTTTCAAGCAGATTGAAGATGTGCCCCAAAAAAAAGATGGATAGATACAAACAATTAATTTTTTGTAGTGAGACAGCGTATAAAATTATGTGTATACACACACACACACACACACACACATACAGAGAGAGACACACTAACACACATTTTCAATTTTGACATCTATCATGTCTGCCCTGTCTTCCAACGTTTGATGAGGTTACACCTCAGTCCAGCCCAAAGCCAGCCCCTTTTGTCTGTCCCCGCTTGATGAGGTCACGCCTTTCACTTTTTGATGAGGTGGTCCAGCCAACCTTCAGTCTGACCACTGACAGGACGGCGACCACAACTGACCTAGTGTGTATGAGAGAGTGTGTATATTTTTATGTTAACAAAATCTTCTATGCTCTTTGGTATCCATTGAACTTGATGCAAGTTGCACTACTTTAGATAACAGCAACATTTATTAACTAAAGTACCATAGAAAACACATTTAACAACAGTAAACTAAATTTTTGAAAGAAGAATACTTTAGGGGTGTGTATGTATTGGTGCTTGTGTATGAGTCTAAATGCATTTATATATAACAGTCAAATAGTGAAACCATGTGAAAGTTTAAAGGAGGTTAATGATCCCTTTTTATAAAGGCTACGGTCACCTTCTCTATATGACTCTCTTTCTCACCCTCTTTTTGTCACCTAATTATACAGATATTCTCCCCTCTCTCTCTCTCTTTCTCCCCCTCACTCTGTATCTGTCGGTATCTCTGTCTCTCACACCCACACACACACTACTGTTCTCCTAGCTGTGAATCCTGCCTGACCTTTGTATGGAATATCAGGGTTGTCACATGTCTCTCTGTTCCAAGGAAAACACATCATACATCAACTAAGATTAAAAGCATGTGTATCTGAGTGCACGCGTGTGTGTGTGTGTGTGTGTGTGTGTGTGTGTGTGTGTGTGTGTGTGTGTGTGTGTGTGTGTGTGTGTGTGTGTGTGTGTGTGTCAGGTCTGTTGTCTGTCTGGTGAAATAATGTTTAAATATATTTTTTTATGTGTTTTCCCTCTTGAAATTGCACACACACCTCCACTCAAATCTGTTACACTGAACAGTATACACTCCGTATATACAGTTCATTATGTTTGGCAATGATAGGCTGTGTGACTGCATAAGCCTTAGTGTGTTCTGCAAGTGCACGTGTGTGTGTAACCTCCATGTACCCTCCTCCAAAGGTTACCCAGACAGAGTTTTGGTGACAGGCTCCAGAAAGCCCCCTAAACCCAGCAGCTTTTCCGAGCAGCTGGTGTTCTCTCCTTGGCCTCGATCACCATCACCACCCCTTCCCTCCCTGGAGGTGCCTGGGTGGACACACAAACACACAGACACTCACACACACACACACGCAGGTGTGAGGAAGTGTTGTAACCAAAGCCATGACATGACATCTCATAACGTTATCCAGTTTGACAGGTAACCATTATTGATTTATCCACCAATTATTCATTTTACCAGAATGTGATAACTACTGTATGTAGGCGTTATGGTGTAAAACTGCAAAATGATGACTGTTTGACCAAACTGAATGTTTCTACCTGTACTTCTGCTCATTTACAATCTAAGCATGTGTTGTGCAAATAATCCAAAGCCTCTGAGTGAGTCAAAGGCTTGGGATTGTTTGTGGAAGATGAAATACTGAAAACCTTAATTCAGCTGCAACAGCTACCAAGTGTGTGAGTATGTGTTGACTGAGCATATGCATATGTAAGCTATGCGTATGTGAACATTGTACAGCATACAGTACCTTGTGTTTGTGCTTGACTTCTGATATGTCTGTGTGTGTATGTGTGTGTACACTTATCTTTGTGAGGACCAAATGTTCGTGAATGTAAAGCAGGGGGAACCTCTTTAAAGTGTGAACATTTTTAGTTGGTACTTCCTCGGTTATTTGTGAACTGGGGATTTAGGGCTCGGTTTACAGTCACAATTAGGTTATGAATACGTTTAGGTCAAGTATTAAGATAAAGTTTTAGAATTAGGGTTCAATTCAAGTCATGACATTTATAAACTATTTGTTAGTTAGTTGTCTACTTTATATAAACCTAAATTGCAACTATGGAGACACATTTATATGAATGATTTGTAACATTAAATGTATATATTATTAATTCATACGATATCACTATTGCTGTGCTTTACTGTATATTTGAATTCTTTGTTGCTGCTAAATTATGTTATTTTCTGCTGCTGAAACAACCCGACCTTTAAAAACACTTGAAAATATAGTCCTAAAACAACAACCCACTCGGAAACATGGATAAACAGGCTCACTCACTCACACACAGCCTGAAATGAACTGCAGCTATAGTGTAGTGTTTATCTAATAACACCTTGTGACTGCAGAACCCTCACTGCTGTTGCACCAATTGGTCGCTTTGGTGACAGAGACGTCTTTTCCATCTCACTTTTTCCTCCCTGCTTTGAGGTGCTTGCTATGTCTTACTCTCTCTCGCTCTCTCTCTCTCTCTCTCTCTCTCTCTCAGTCTCACTCTTTACCTCACCCTCCCTGTTTTTCTTCTGTTCCTCTCTCTGGGTTCAGTGGGTAGCTGGTTGAAGGACCAGGCAGGGGGCTCTGTGGTCAAATTGGCCGTTTCCACACTGTGTTCTGCTGTACCTGCTGACAAAGCTATTTGATAACTTAGCTCCATCCCTCCCGCCCCTGCTGACAGTGTTACTGTGTGTATTGTATTTGTGTGTGTGTGTGTGTGTGTGTGTGTGTGTGTGTGTGTGTGTGTGTGTGTGTGTGTGTGTGTGTGTGTGTGTGTGTGTGTGTGTGTGTGTGTGTGTGCATCTGAGGATTTTAGGTTCTTAATGTAATTGGATGTCATATATGAATTGTTATTATTGGGATGATTTTTGAATTTATGAGGATTTAATCTTGCATGCTTTACAGATAAACACACACACTCATACACTCACAAACATCCATGCACACACACAGTAATAGTAAGTGTCTGTGCTGCAGTTGGCTGTAAATTGACCAGGGTCCATAGCTCCCTCTGTTGGCTAGTAGTGAACTACAATCTCTTACACTCTCCCTCTCTCTAGCTCTCTTTCTCTCCTGTGTTGGCAGCCAAGTTCAGTATTTTGTGTTTTATAAAATTCTCAAATTCGTTCTTTTCTTTTCAGGTCTTGTTTTTTAATGTCCCAGAAACTCTTTACCTCTGATTTGGTTTACAATGTTTACATGTTAATGAGCCATGTTTAAATTTACTATGCTGTATTAAAAGAAGTTAATGATACAAACAAGAATTACTTAATGTATTTCCTTACTAAACATTCATGAGTAAATGTTAATATTGTGATAATTGTTTTTCAATTTTATTTTTTAAAACTAGAATGTGAATTGTGCCAATGCTAACTAATTATTTAATGCAGATTTGATGCACCATACACAAAAAGAAGAGTTAGCAAAAATGTTAAAAATTTACTATTACCATTGATGCAATTCCTTTCTCTTGAATTTAACTCAGTGTAATCAAGTATGAAGTAATTCATATGCTGGCATTAATTACGTGGATTGAATTAATTTCTCAGCATTTCCATGTAGGTTCTACTTAGTGTTACAGTTACTGTATACTATGGAGTTATCCCAAATAAAAATACTAAGAAGTTCAACTATCTTACAAAAACATCTTGGAAAATATTGCCTAATTTTTTTTTAATTTTATAAAAGTTACAGCTTTTTACAGTGCATTAGTAATTTAATTAAACTTAAGAATCTTTAAATGTCAATATGAAAAAAGCACCAAATGCTATTTAATTAACAACACAACAATCCCATTTTTTTTCATCAGTACAGGTGATTTGTTTGCAGTTGTAGCGTCAGTCTAGTGCTTTGTGTATGACTGGCACACATGTCGATGGGTGGCCTCAGGTCAGCTGCTTAAGTGACCACCTCTTGAATTTGTTAAAGACTGTTTAGACCAGTGGAGACACACACACATATACACACATATACACACATGCTGCCCTGAATGAACTTGCTGTGGCCTATTGAGTGACGTGATTGATGTCAGTGAGAGTTGCAACGGATAATTCCTCTACTGATGTCAACAGGCTGCCACCACGGGGTCAAAACACACACACACTCACACAATTAGAGACAAAAGACAAGTGAGAGATCAGCAGTATACAGAGTACAACAGCCTTTACATAGTAACTCAACTGCGAAGACGATGCAAAAAACCCCATTCACACATGGAAATAGTTATTAATTATGATGGTGTTCTACATTTTGCGTGGGTTTTTAATTATTTAGTATGTATTTTATCAGCACATGTGCACACACATGTCAATACACAAGGTATTTCCCTGGCTTTTACTGTAATAGGTTTGTGTTTAAGAAGTGTGCATGGCAGCCGGGTTCGTCCAGCGTGAGAGAGAAGTGACCTAAAGGGGTCACTGTCAACATACATGCTGTCCGAGAGCCAATCAATAGTCAGGGGGGCGGGGTGAGTGGTCAGAGAGGGAAAAGAAGAGCACGGCAGAAAGAGAGAGGGAGTTAGGGTTGTTTGAGGTGCAACTAAAATCGCTGAAATGTTGCAACAGTATCTGTAGATTTTAAAAAGGAAGATTGAGAAGTTTCAGGAATATATGTACCATGAGCACTGACAAATTTTAAAGATAAAAGCCCTGTTTATAGTTGTGTGTGTGTGTGTGTGTGGGGGGGGGGGTATATGGCTTCAGTGTTTCACCATAACAATCTATTTACATAAGAGACAAAAGCTTTTTAAAGCATCTCTAACAGCACAAATGCAAAGCGAAACC
Organism: Xiphias gladius; assembly: GCF_016859285.1. Taxonomy (NCBI): domain Eukaryota; kingdom Metazoa; phylum Chordata; class Actinopteri; order Istiophoriformes; family Xiphiidae; genus Xiphias; species Xiphias gladius. Next base: position 14,289,037 of record NC_053400.1, read on the forward strand.
TGATACCTGGATTTCATTCTTAAGCTTTTTATGTTTTTGGTTGTTTTTTTTTAAACACATTGCTGCTTATACTAAAACTGACTGTCAGTGCCCTAAAAACCACTTCCTAACACAAACAGCATAAATGCATACATTTCAGAATGTGAAACTCTGCTAAGAAAAGTGCCACTGAATGTTTTCAAAAGTAAACTGTCACAAAGTAATGTGTCTCCATAAACATAACCAGTTCACCACAGCCAGACTGTTCGTGTTTTGTGAAGTGAAATTACCGTTTTAGCGCATATGTTTGTAGTTCAGTCCTCAAATATGCGAATTTACATCTATTACAAACTCTAGACAAATTTTTCACTCCTTTTTTTCCATTTATGTTATCGTAATTATTTATCTTTCGGTATACATGAAAAGAATATTATTTAATAAGAGCAGCTCCTTCTATGAACTAATGCAGTCTGAAATTAAGGGAGACGAGAGGATGTGGAGGTAAAGAAGAAGATGTTTAAATGTGTGAAATTTTTCACATTTTTCAATACATATTATGTTGAGCAAAACATTAAATCTGTGTTCCTATGTCATAACCTTTCTACACAGATGTAGCAATAGCAGGTCTGTGTGTGTTTGTGTGTGTGTGTGTGTTAGAGACACAGGTTTTGGTAAAGGATTTGTTTGCCCAGTAGTGACGGCAGCATTGATTCACACTCATCTTTGTCGATGCTTATAAGCCCCTGGATACATCATAACTCTGTGTGTGTGTGTGTGTGTGTGTGTGTGTGTGTGTGTGTGTGTGTGTGTGTGTGTGTGTGTGTGTGTGTGTGTGTGTGTGTGTGTGTGTGTGTGTGTGCACTTGTGTACATGAACCTCATAGCATCTGTGTATACATGTGTTTGACTGTCCCTCTGTGCAAACGGCAAATGTACTTATTTGCAAGCAACGTCTGTCAATAAGTGTGTGTGGTGTTGTTGCAAAGGTCAAATAGGCTCCTTTTTTTGTCGTCTAAGTTGCTCCTAAAATTAGAAACTGCTGAACTATAGGTTATACTTGAAAAGACCCCGATTTCTGAATATATAAGGCAGCTAAAGTAGGTTTCATTGGGATTATCCTCACATTCCTATCTGTTGCGTTGGGTGTTGCATCATGTTTCTCTCTTTTCCTATTTTGTTTGTTGGTCTTACTTAGACCAACAACTTCAATGTGCAATAAATGTAGAATTATCTTTGCTTTGGTAATACTGTCGTGGATATATGTCTATCTTTGTTTTCAGTGTATTCAGGTACTATAGATTCTCTTCATCTTGAGAATCAAGTAATGACCGCATTCACTGACTTGCTTGGTTATCAGGACCTACTGAATTCTCCATGTAGCTCCACACAGATTCCTTATCAGCATACAAAGCCAATAGACACCTCCTATAGTGAGAATCATATCCTTTTTTTCTTGTCACGACAAGAGAGAAAAAGAGCATTTCAGTAAAGTAATGATTATTTGGACATTCTACTGTCAGCCAACAAAGCTGAGGTTTACGCATTTGACTTTGTGTTTAAACATGTTTGTGAATGTGTGTGAAAGAGAGAAAAAGAGGTTGTAGTTACTGTTGCACACACACACACACAGACACACACACGTACATCAAAGCAGAGATTGGTTTCAGGAAATGTTTTATTATCTGTTCGCTTCCAAAGCTGCTAATCACAACCACTCTCTTTCATCTTTGCAACCCCCCCCCACCCCTCTGATTTTCTTTCTCTCTATCTCCCTCTCTCCTCCACACTTCTCTCTCCCCCCTCCGTCCTGTGTGCAGTGGTGTCAGAGTGTTGGAAAAGTCATATGGAAAGAAGGGAAAATTTAGAAAGAAACAAAGAAAGAAAGGAAGGAAGAGAGAAAGAAGAGTGTGTGCAACATTGTGCCGGAGCAGACTGGAGTCTCCCTGTAGGTTTCCCGTTTTCCTTTCTCAGAGAAAAGACCCTTCTCTCTCTCCTCACGTTCTCTGTCCTCTGTCTCCTCCTCTCTCTGAGACCGAGAGGCGGTGATCTAATTCTTCTGGAGAATCCCTCTTGCATTAACAATACCCACATTCCAAGGTGTCAGAAATATTGGAAATACTGGGAATACACCGCCTGCGGGTATAGAGATGGCAGGGAGCTCGACAAAACAGCAAGCGGCAGGGAAAACCATGTCCCAATCATTCCCAAATCATTCCACAACAAAGGACAAGTGCCCTGGAATTGCCATAATCCCTTATTTTACTGCTGAGCTGCGATGGGCTCTGCTGTGCTCTGCCTGTGTGTGTGTGTGTGTGTGTGTGTGTGTGTGTGTGTGTGTGTGTGTGTGTGTGTGTGTGTGTGTGTGTGTGTGTGTGTGTGTTTGCAGTGTGACACATTATTTAGGCTTAGGGTTTAGGGTCAAGCTTACACTCTTTTCCTTTGATCTTGCAATTCTCTGGATTTGATTAGGTCAATTTTGGGTTTTGTGACTGAACTGACACAAATCCATATTTTCTACCTGAAAAAATGCCACAAAACACGATGTAATTCAAATGTTTAGTCTTTGCCTGAAAGATTTTTGTTTTTAAACTTTTTTTAATGTTTAAAAGAAAAATAAAGGGCATATTTTTCCACATTGTCTTTATTTAACTTTTTTTTTTTTTTTTTTTTTTTTTTTTTTTGCTGGAGTGCAATTTCCAGTGTAGGTACATTACGTGGTGAGAGCAACAGAAACCGATGGAGAGAGACTTGTGAGAGACACTTGGTCTGAGAGATAGAAAGAGAAAGGTTTGCTGTTAAAGTGACGAAGAAGGGGAGAAAGAAAGAATGTAAGAATGAAGGAAGGAAAGCAGGTTGTCTTGCTTTAAATCTTTCCCTCACCTGTCTCTTTCTCCTCTCTGTTCCCTCCTTTCCTTCCTCCCTCCCGCTCTCTTCCCCTCTATCGCTCTTTGTCTGATCCCTCCCTCTCCACCTGCCTTTCTCCCTCTCTCTCTCTTTCTCTCCCTCCTGTCTCCACCCTTTACTCCGCCCCTCCCTGCAGCCATTGGTCATGCGTCCACCAATCACAGCGAAACCAGGGCCTGAGGGACTGCATATGCAAAACACTGCTTAATATTCATGAGCTGCTATCGGGGCTTTAAGTCGTTGATTAGGACAGCGGCACAGCTTTCCGTCCCAACTGCCTGGCTGGCTGGCTGTGTGTGTGCCTATAGCCCCCTCTCCCTGGCTCTCACAGACACATCGCGCGCACACACACACACACGCTCCCTCACATCTACACACACGCAGAGCCGATCAGTGCAGGCAGCGCAGAGGCTGGTAATTGTATTGCTCCCTCCAAGCGGAAGGAAGGACCGAGAGAGAGGAAGACAAGAGAAAGAAGAGGAGAGAGAGGAGCGATATAAAAACTTTGATTTAAAAAAAAAAAAAAAAAAATTCTTGTTTTTTCCTGGAGGAGGTTGACATGACAATGACCCGGTATCGCCGATGGATTTGGTAGGACACCCGTTATCCGAGTGTTTTTTAATGCACTCTGAACAAGAGTAGGTAAATTTTACCTTTTAATCTTATCCTTGTATTCATCATTCAACTTGTCATTGTCATTGTCTTCCACTGCGTGTGTGTGTGCGTGTGCGTGTGTGTGTGTGTGTGTGTGTGTGTGTGTGCTGGTATGCAGCGGAGGTGGCCGGCACCATGTCAAGGTTGTTTCTGCTGTCAGGTAGCCCACGTTCACTGTCTGTGTGTGCGTGTGTGTGTGTGGCTGCAGTATCCGGACAGAAGCTCTTACTCAGTTGGCAGAGGAGCGGATTTTCTGTCCCTCCACCTGGGAGCGAGACATACCCACAAACACACCTGCGCACACACACACGCGCACACACACACACGCACACACACACACACACACACGCACACTCATTAATAATGCAGAGACAGTTTCTCCTTCACTTTCTCTGTTTTTAAGACGTTGTTTTACTTTGCCTCAAACTGTTCTCATGACAAAACATCAACTCAGTCAGGGTATGTGTATGTGTGTGTATGCCTGTGCATGTCCTTCTGCTTGTGCATGTGTGTTCTAAGTGTGTGTTCGTTCAAGCAGAGAATCAGCGAGGTAACAGGGCATTGAGGTTACAGGAATAACGTAGAGAGACGGGAGCAGAAGGGTCCATAAGAGAGGAGGGAGGAGGAAAGGGGGAGAGCTGCGCTCTTAAATGCCAGAGGAGGTAGAATTTCAGACGGGCAACTCAGCGTGTGGCCCCGCACAGGAATTAGAGACAGTTACACACACACTCACGCACACACAGATAGACAAACAAGTGATTACCGCTGAGTTGCTCCTTTCGCCAACGCATTGCTCTTTTAGGTGAATGTTGAAGATGCTGTTCAAAATGAACATTAACTGAATGATGGAGTGGACAGCAGTGTGTGTGAATTTTGGTGCGTGTCAGGTGCATTTTATGGAAATACAAAATCAGGGCAAAAAAACTCATATGGAAGAATAATAAGTACACTAATAAACACACAGTTTGTCCTTTTTCAAACATTACAGTGTAAAACATGGATTTATCCAAAGTGATGAGTGTAATTCAGTCAGTGGACTGCACTCACTTTGCATGTATCTGTGAATTCTGTAATTTCACTTGCGCTGTAAAATTTGTATTACAATTATTAACGCCAGGATTTTACAGTCAATGTGTACAGAAATAAAATTATATGTGCAGGTTAATTTTTTGTATAAGTGGTCATGGCTTTATAGTAAATAAATTAAAATGCATTATACTGAAACACAGCCACAGTTGAAGTGTCTTCACAGTAGAAAGTCGGAGCTGGAGAACTGAAAGGTAAAAGTCAAAGCAGAAGCCGGAGCAGAATGGTGTACTGACCTGTTTTTTGGACATGACATTATTCAAATTTTTAAAGAAAGCCGGCATTTTTTGTGTGCTTTCAAGCCGTCTCACCTTTGTATGTGTCCGTGTGTCTTTTACATGCAGAGACCTTGTCACCTACACAGCATGTGGAATAGAGAGGGACATTCTTAAGAAAAAAGGCAGGTGGAGAAACAGTACCACTTCTTTACCAGTGAACTGTCATTATTTTTACAAACTAAATTTTGATAGCCTGTTTCAGTTATGATTAGATTTGCGTAAAATTATTGAGATTTGCAAATTTCTAAAGAGTGACTCCTTTTGCACGCACTTATGTTTATCCAAGCATTAATGATTAAAAAGATTTTTCAATGATTATTTGAATATCAGTGCAATGAGAAAAATCAGGCTTTTAGTGAGTTTGAGGTTTTGATCTGAACGAAGTATCCTTAGAAAAGCCTTTTATATTGAGCAAGCTGATTCCCCTTTGTTAATCCAATGACTTGATGTCCAGAGTACATTTTCAACTGTAAGGACTCAACCCTGTGCACTGTGTCTGAACATTCTGTCTGTGCATTGGTCGTTCAACTACAAAACAGTGTGGTGTATTTTAAGAACCAAAACCAGTTAAGGTTTAAAACATTAAACACTGTTTTTTCAATTGTGAATTAGACATTTACGGTGAACACTTATGACCAGGGTTTTGTCCGTAATGGGTGAAGAAGTGTAAAGCGTGAGACCGAAAAACACACTTTCGTGTCAGACTATTAGCAATGGAATGTGCCTACTTTGCCTGCGTGTGTTTCCGTGAGTGTGTTTAAGCTGGAAACCGCTCACACACATTTTAGAAGACCCTATGGTCCGTTCTTCCATCTGTCTGCCTGTCCAATTGTTTATCAGTCCATTCGTTCATCCATCAATCCATCCATCCACCGTTCTCTTTTCTCTGCTCAGGCTACCCCTCCTTTGCTCTCAGGCACTGCTTTCCTACGCTAATTAAAATATTAGGGATAATGATGATCATACCGATAATAATAATAACAACAACAAGTACCGCTTGAGCTGTTAACATAATTGCATTCCCCTCATGCCATCATATACATACAATTTGCATATCATTAAGATATATTTTCTACAGTGACTTTAGTGAATTTGGTGGTTTTTGTCAGTGGGTGTGAGGGAAACGGGTGGTGAGAATTGCACATCGGCCGTGCAGATCATTCAGGCAAAGGTTTGCAGTGTGAGAGGCGAAGAAAACCACAAGGCAGCAAAGGTGGTTTTAGCCTGAATTGTTTTCAGTCACGATATTTGTCTAGATTTAATTATTTGTTTGCTTGTTTTTTCAATTACATGGAAATTTTTGCAAATAAATTGTTGGTGATTTTAAGTAAAATTCAAAATTTCTGTTCGGTCAAATGTCTGACTGAATAACAGTTTGGTGCATGTCAGAGTCTGCCCTTCAAGACAATTTTAAATTCATCACACTAAATGCCCGCATGCCACAAAAAGACAAACAAAACCATTTCCTTATAGCGATATTTATTTGCCACTTGAACAGATTTATATGATTAATTGGGAGCACAAGACAGCACTCATTATTCACCCTGCAAGTCTTGTTCATCTTATTGTGTGCAGACAAATTCCATGGTTTCAGTTCATTTTGGAGCAATACCTTGACCTTAAAGATTTCAGGGGGATTTGTTTCTTTACGGTTTTCCTTGTGACATAATCTAATTTGATGAATTAACTGAAGAAAATTTAATTTTTGCAACTTGAGGGCCGACCTTTTCTGCTTACACTCTGCTAGTTGAAAATATCAGTGAGTGGTAAGACTGTTTTTGAATTTTTACCTAAAAAATAAATAAACCTAAATAATGCAACTTTGTAATAATGTCCTAGTTGCATAAAAAAGTAATAATAATGTTCCCTTTGGTGAAGAAAAGATCAACATCTATGGAATTCATGAGGATTAAAAGAAATACTGCTTGCTTCTTGAAATTTAGATGAGTATTTTCTATATTTATTTCGGCCTTTTCACTTTTTGTCAGTCTCTCATTTTTTCTTAGGCCATGAGTGAGAGAAAGCAGTGAAGAGAGAGAGGTAAAGCTGACTGGAAGGGGGGGGTTGCAAAGAGAGATTGCGTAAATTAAAATCCTTTTAATCTCCTTATAAAATCATTTACTTAATTCATCTGTCAAAGCATGTCAATATGTGCCACACTGATTTGTTGGCTGTGCATATGTGTGTGTGTCTGTGAGTGTGTGAGCGTGTGTGTATGCATTTACATCTGTTTGTCTTCACGCATGGGTTCATGTCTGCCCACGTTTTGTGTGCGTGTGCGTGTGTGTGTGTGTGTGTGTGCGCGTGTGTGTGTGTGTGTGTGTGTGTGTGTGACCCATTGGTGGCCTATATGAGGAGGTGGTGTTGTTCTTTTTGTGTGTCTGTTTGCCTGTCTGTCTGTCCCTACGGCATTTATTGTCTGTCAGTTCTTTCATTGTCCAAGTCTACACACATGCACAAACACACACAGAAACACACATGCTCATGCATACGGCCGCCCATGTCTCTCATGTGAAGGGTCCGGGCATTCCAGCGGTAATTTAGTCCCCTAAAGAGTGAGGGATGCAATGAGAGAGACAGACAGAGCAAGAGGTGGGAAGGGGGGGGGGGTTGCTTTTGTCTGACACCAGCACTTAGGGGTCCGCTGGACACGTACGTGCGCATGAACGCACACATGCATGCATACAGACACACAGACATGCACGGAAAAATCCACCCTCACACACGCACAGCAATGAACTAACACACATTGTTCAAGCTTTTGCAGCTAAAAACCAACCAAATTGTGTCCAAAATGCAATTACACATTCATACACGTACACATCGACTTACACACGTATGCACTCACTGTGTCGCTCTCACAAACACACATTTGTGCGCTTTCCCACAGAGATGACAGAGCAAAATGGGACGAGGCTTGATGATGTGAATTTCTCTGATTTATGCTCAGTCCGTCAGTGCCTTGTGTGTGAGTGTGTGAGTGAGTGAGTATGTCATGGGTCAGTGATGGCATTTATGTGTTGAAAGAGCAGTAAGAGAGACTGTACCAGCTGTGACGAACACACACACACACACACACACACACACACACACACACACACACACACACACACACACACTCACTGCAATTAGCAATTACACCACAGTGGCGATGAAGCTAAATGTGTGTGTGATTGAATGGCAAACCGCTGACTGAAAGAAGAGAGTGAAATATAGTGAGAGGAAATGCCGCTCATCTCTTCACATCTCTTAGCCCCCTTCCCTCCTGCCACGCTCTCATTTGTTCATTCCTTGTCTTCATCATCCATACATTGAAATATGCCTTCATTTATAATGACCGTTATCCCAATCTATCAAATCCTGTATGCTTTGACTAGAAATACTGCTACACTCTGCCTTTCTGTCTCACTCAAGTCTACTTTTCGTAGCTATCTTTATTTTTTCAGCTTTGAAAGATGAAGGATGAAATGGGGAATTTCTTAAGTAAATTTGAGCTTTCAGTGTCAAAAACGTGGTATTTTACTACCTTTAACAGGTCTGACTTTTCATAATTTATATCTTATGTAGAATTGGTTCTGTCACTGCTGTGGTTTTTATTGTTTTTAGTAAAGGATTCACTAAAATGTGGTTTCATCGGTTCTCTGGATAAACTATTGAGCTGTGCATTAGATCGATGTATGTTTGCGTGTGTGTGTCTGTGTGTGTGTGTGTGTGTGTGTGTGTGTGTGTGTGTGTGTGTGTGCGCTTGCCCATCGTGTCATGCTCAAGGCTTCTAATGGCTCAAGGCTCTCACTCCTAATGGGAGGAGACAGCAGAGACTGGGCCACAATAGAACAGAATTAGATGGAGAGGTGCCGTGTATGCACACGTGTGTGTGTGTGTGTGTGTGTGTGTGTGTGTGTCTGTGTGTGTCTGTGTGTGTCTATATGGGTGTGTTGGTGTGGAGGAGTGTGTTTGCATGAGTTAAAGAGGATCGAGAGAGTGATGTAGGTTCAAACGTCTTGTCTGTCTTTTGCACTTCCCCTGTGCTGTGCTCTTTCTTTCTCTGTGTCTGTGGGGAGAGCCCTATAGATTGGCTGGTTGGGTAGTTCTGTCCCTCTACATGCCCAGGCCTATGGTATGATTAAATTGTCATTGTTTTGACTGTGTGTGTCTGTGTGTGTGTGTGTGTGTGTGTGTGTGTGTGCGTGTGTGTGTGTGTGTGTGTGGTTCGAAAAGACAAAGAAAAAGGAAAAAATACAGTAGAAGGGGAAAGCGATGGATACTAAGAGAGAGAGAAAGAAATGAATGACCATGCCGCCTTCCAACTGACAGTGAAATATTCCTCCTCTCATCCTCCCATCATGCTTCATGTGTGTGCCTGATGGGGAGAGAATGACAGCCCAGCCCACCACCCCACCTCTCTTTATTTTTTTTTTAGTCTGCCTTTCTTTCCCTTTTCTCTTTCTATTTTCTTGTGAGTGCGCTTAGCATCTCCTTTGGTGTAGTTTACCAACTTTATCAAAAGCACCGTACAAATAATCATCACACAAATACATCTAACATGAGTTATGAATTCTTACTAAATTTGCTGTGCAGTCAAACATACAGGCACGTAACAAAATCAGATCTCTTCTGAATCAGAGAATTGTGATTCAGTAGCACCTGAAAAGTCTTACATAGTTACAGCAGTTATACACTTTAGAGTAGCATTCATGGTATTCTTGTGATAAAGGAAAAGGGAAAATTCTAAAAAAAGATTCTAGTTTTTCAAATTTCCTCTGTTTGTTTCATAACTGCTTCTTGCCCCCAAACTTAAATTGATTGTTTTTGACACAAGTACAGCACCAGCATTTTGAAAGTATTCAAAATTACATGTCAACTTTAAAATGCAATACATATTTAATTAAAAGAATAAGCAACAGCAAAGAAATGTTCTTAACTCTGCTTAATGTCATGTAAAGATTTTAGTTTCTTTTGTTCGCATGCTGTTTTCACTGATGTACTAAGGAGTTTGTTTTATTACAATAACAAACAAACAATACTTACTCTTAATACAAATAAATTGGTACATAGAATGTGACTGTCTGTATAAAATACATGATAAGAAACATATATTTGTAAGTTTATTATATCTTTCACATTCCGTGGTGTTTTTGTGGAAAGAGAAACGTCTGGGACACATCTGTCGAGGATACAAAGCGGCTAATTTTGCAGGTTTTTTGTTTCGACAGTGATCCTGCTTCTTTACCCCTCAAATTGTCCCAGTGATTTAGCTTTGAGACAGAACGGCAAGTGTGTGTGAAGATGTCAGTCCCATGTTCACACACATTGTTGTGCACATGTGCAACACTGTGTATCTGCATGTGCCCAAAAAAAAAAAAGGTGCGTTTGTGGCTAGGGCCCTTGTTTCTGTAACTGTGTTTATTTTGTCCATTGACTCCATGTCTGCACTGGTGTGTACTCAAATGACTTAAGTCAGACATGTGACACTGAAAAAACTAGCAGCGCATTTCGTTGTCATAATGTTGATGTAAGTAATATTTCACATAAGCTTTAGATTTACAGAAATACCAGTGGTTTCAAATACGATTGCCACAGCTGGATTTTTTCAACATTAACAACAAACT
>NC_053400.1:14304545-14342045 GCF_016859285.1 Xiphias gladius
TGTCCGTCTGCCTGTTGCCGGTGCTCTCAGCATGTCAGTCTGTCTTTCCACATGTCATCGAACTTTGAACCTACTGTGTTTTTTCCAACTGTCTGCATACCTACCATTCTATGTCCTGTCTGCGCTAAGTAGGTGTATAACTGTTTTTGAGTGTTCTAGCTGTTGGTTATACTGTGTGTACTGCGGGCACAAGGACAAGCAAAATGAGTGTGTATGAATGTGTGTATGTGTTGTATCCATTGTAGTCCATTCACTACATTTATAACATGTAGAATTTGCTTAAGCTCATTTGTCTGCCACTTCATTTATTGTAAAATTAACTTTTAAGTTATTATTATTATTATTATTATTATTATTATTATTTATTTTTTTATTTTTTTTTTTACTTTTCTGGAAGTTATTCAGACACTCATAAGTAGCATTAGAAAAGCCGTGTCTCAGCTGCTCTTTCTCACCTACTGTGTCTCTACTTTTTTCTATTGCCTTTGCTGTATTTTCACTGCCATGCCACTTTCTCTCACTTTGCCCCTGCCTACAGAATGAACTTATCGAAGGGGCCATTGGTGAATAGCAGCAGTGAAGATAACTCCAAGTCAACCTTTGGTAAATGCGGCGCTGGCGCCTGGAGGATGCACCAGAGCTACGATCCACTGGAGGCCAACCACATGAGAGACGCACATGCCCTCTACAACCCCAGGTAAGACAAAATGACAAAAGAACCAAAGACACACAGAAACAGAGGGAAAGAGGGAGAGCGAAATGTGTAAAAGAAAAAGAATCTATGAATCTGTTAGCTTTGGTTTTACACAAAAGCGTCACTTGACCTCTATAAAACTCAGATGAAAGGGAAAGAAGAAGCAAGCACTTTGAAACATCCAAAGCCAGTGTTTTACGTGGTCATTGCGTTTGAGAAGTAGTGCTGAGCGAGGTAACTTGTCTCCATGATCTATTCAAAAGTGAGGTGATGGAGTTCATCTGTGTGTATGTCTTTATATTTCGTAATTTTCATCCATTTATGTCCTGATTTAGATCATAATATTTCTCTTTTTTCTTAGGTTTTATTTTCAAACTGGTTGGAGTGTTTTATGCTTTTGGGACACTGTTTCTTTGCCACCATGTGCAAAAGGCAACATTACTTCATAATATAGAATTACCTCTTTAAAACTGTAATCATTAACAAAATAGGTTCAGTGGTCTGCCTTTTCTCTTATTTTTGGATGTGTTTAGTATGATTGCTTTTGTATGTTTTTTGTGTTCAATTTCAGAAGTCACACAGTATGGGTTAGTAGCTCCTAAGATTCCCCATTATTACACACCGTAATCAATAATCTTTGATCATCAGGCACGGAGAAGAAGTTGTCCATGGAGTGGCATAGTGTAAAATTTAAGTTCATCTCTCTATATAGTTCACATTTTGAGAAACATTTGTCATTTTTACTTGAAACTGTTAAAAAGTAAGACCATGCTAAAGTAGTATAGACTAAGTGTGTATGAATGTGTGTATGTGTTGTTTCCATTGTAGTCCATTCACTACACTTGCACATGCTTTAGTTCATTTGGCTACTACTACATTTATTGTAAAATTAACTTTTTAAATTTTTTTTTTTTTTTTTTTTTTTAACTTTTCTGGAGGTTTTTTCTTTACCTTCTTTTTTTGTATCCCTGTCTCCTCGCTTGTAGGAAAAAAAGGTTCACATTTTTAAAATGAAATTTATTAAATATGGCGAGATCTTTGATATGTATTGTAGAGTTATTATTGTTGATGTTTACAATGTCATTATTTGAATTGAAACAGTAAACAAAAGAGGAGGATGCTGGCTTTGCTTTTTTAACTTTTTCTACATTAATTTTTTCTCTACATTTTCTTCAGGTTGTGTTATGTTATTTTCATTATTTTAATGTCAATGCAAAATGTATTTCTTTGTACTTTTTTTATAGTGTATATCATTTTTAAACAGATTATTTATCTTTAGCTTGACAGTAAAATAGTCTGATAGTTAAACAGACACCCCTAAGTAGCATTAGAAAAGCCATGTCTGAGCTGCTCTTTCTCACCTACCTCCTTATTTTCACTGCCATCCCCCTTTCTCTCACTTTGCCCCTGCCTACAGAATTAACTTATCAAAGGGGCCATTGGTAAAGTAGTATAGACTAAGTGAGGAGAAAGGACTTAATTTTTGCTTCTTATTAATTGTTTTTGTGACTGCCTACGAATGTGTGTGTCTATGTGTGTGTGTGTATGCTCGCACCTGTCTGTCTATCTGCCTGTGAGCTGTGTTTGTTACGACTTGTTCCTAACATTTTTACCAATACATGCACAGCCCTCGTGACCACTGCTACATTTTTTTTAACCTATAGCACCATCTTCATTTTGTTATGTTTTTAAAGTGTATATAGAGTATCGCAAGAAAGCGGGATTCAACTTCTGGCTCAAGGACACTTAAGTAGTCTAAATGTGTTGCAGCACAGAGGCTTTAAATCATATAATTTGTTTGAAGGACAGTCACTATTACCATTAAAAGTAATCTCCCATTCGCTCTGCATGTGCAATAAAACTTGAAGCTTTTCATGCTTCACCAAAAGTGAAATTTCATTCTAAAGCTCTCCGGTGGAAACCAGCTCTCGGTTTGTGTGGTTGGTGGCAGGTGAAACTGAGGGTGGCTGTGGTCCATCTTTAGAACTTAAACTGTAAATACGCTGCTTGTTTCAGGTTAAAACACAGCGAATGTGTGACCCATGAAACATAGACACACGTTCTCTTTCTTCATGTTCTTCCTTCCTCTCCCCCTCTCTGCCTTTTTCTCTGTCTGTCTTTCTACGTTTCTGTGGATAAGAAATAGAGACACATGCACAGACTGAAAAACTGTAAATTTAAGTATGTGTTTTGTATTTAATTAGCATAATGCAGGCTTATTGTCCTGTTTTATGCAAATGAGCATGAGCGTGCTAACTGCTCTTTGTTTATATGTTATTATATTTTTTAAATTATGTAAAAAAAAAAAAAAAAATAGGTGTTATCTTGATTCTGAGCTCTGTCTTGACAAACAAATCAGCTCTGTTGTTAAAAATAGTTACTATCAGTTAAGAACCATTTTCAAACTCAAGCCAGTTCTGTCTTTCCATGATATGGAAAAAGTAATTCAAGCCTTTATATTTAGGCCTTTCCGCAGTTTTCATGAACTCGTCTGCAAATGGTCCAAAAAGCAGCTGCAAGGATGTTGACTGGTACTAAAAAGTGCAAGCACATCGCGCCTGTCCTAGCCTCTCTTCACTGGCTCCTAGTGTCATTTTAGTATTCAATTTAAAAACTTGCTGATTGCTTTCAAGACTCTTAATGATCAAGCCCCATCTTATATCACAGACCTTATTCACTGGCAGTCAGCTCCTAGGTCTCTTAGATCTAACAACATATCTCTCTCGACTAAAACTAAAAGGTGACAGAGTCTTTGCAGTGGCTGCTCCATGATTATGGAACCAATTGCCTTTAGATATAAGATGTGCTTCCTCTATCTCTGTTCTTAAATCTAGGCTAAAGACATATTTTTATTCACTGTTGTTATGTCTATAATTGGGTATTTTACCCTTGTTATTTAAGTTGTTGTTGGTATGTTTGTCTTTGTGTGTGTGTGTGTGTGTGTGTGTGTGTGTGTGGGGGGGTTGTTTTGTTTTGGTTTTTTTTTGTTTTGTTTTTTTTACTTTTTAGTTTATATTTTAAAGCTCTTTTTTACGGCACTTTCGTCGGCTTAAGCTGCGTTTAAATGTGCTCTAGATATAAACTTTACTTACTGACTTATAATTTCTCACCTGAGCTTGTAATGACCAGGTACTGCTAATGATTAGAACTGACATTATTAGATTAGGGTAAAAAAAAGGGCTCAGATAGGCTTTCAAAAACTTTATCTATTCATCGATCTGTACTTTTTTTCAGAGATCCTCTTTTCATTCTCCGTATGTTATTTTTGTTGTGGCCAAACAGCATGATGCTGCATGATCTCACTGAGTGCCTTGATTATCTTAATGAACGTTACTCTCGTTTGTTATGTTGTTATTGTTGTTGTATTATTGCATAGCCTATTAGAACAATATTGATTAGTGCATTGTTAGGCTTTTGCAAAGCCCTTTAATTTTAAAAGTGTGTGTGTGTGTGTGTGTGTGTGTGTGTGTGTGTGTGTGTGTGTGTGTGTGTGTGTGTGTGTGTGTGTGTGTGTGTGCCTGTGTGCATTGTAGACAGGGAAGTCTTAGTCCAATAGGATTTCAGGGTTAGTCTGGGTCAAGCCAATTAGAGGTCTGGCAAGCCATTCTCACGCAGACTCTCAGCCAATCACCAAGAGGAGTGTTACTAGCACAATGTTTGTGTGTGTGTGTGTGTGTGTGTGTGTGTGTGTGTGTGTGTGTGTGTGTGTGTGTGCATGTGTGTATATGTTGGCAGACAGTGAAGTCTGGTGATGAGAGGTGGAAAGGTTTGCCAGGGGCTAGGGAGTCACGCCATGGCTTGAAGTCACACGCTACATCCTCACACACAGATGGACACACACACAACACAGCGAATTGGGAAGCATTATTTCCCCCTGCATTAGTTCAAGTTTTGGACCAAGTTAAACAAACTACAATTTATATTGCAATTGTGAATTCAGCTGCCAGAACTATGCCAAGCCTTCCATGTAAGACAATATTTCCCCAGTTGGCAGATTATAATAAAACTAACAATATCTGCTGAAGATCACGACCTCAAAAATTATCTCAAGACTTATGTAATGTTATGTATCAAAACAAAAACACCTCATCACTTACAACTTATCCTAAAGAATATGCTCACAATAGGCCTTTTTCACAGCTTTGACATGTCATGGTAGGAAAAGCTAGCTCGTTACTGATAATATTAATAATGGCTCTGTTCTAATCAGGTGTCTGAGTTAGCCGTGACAGTGAGCCTACCCTGAAACTGAAGCAGATAAATGAAATTCAGCCATCATTCAGTCGTTTATTTCCACCTGTGATTTTCCTACTGTGACATGACAACATGTCTTCAATAAAAAGGGCAGAATGTTTAAAAAAAAAAAATGCCATAAAACAGAAAAAAAAATATTAGGGACTAAATACTAAAGACTAAGTTAAATACCGTCATTTTACCTTACGTAAATACCTTCACTCATAAATTACCCCAACCCACCCTCTCACGCGCACACACACATTTTTTCCACAAACACACACAGAAGAGGGACTGCATTGTTATATAGACAAATGCAGTATAAGATCCCATGAACACTCCCCCCAGGATATCTGACCTCCAACTGTGTTGATGGGATTTAAACACACAATTGACATAGACACCTACAAATACACTCACTCTTGACACAAATCTTTGGCGGGGGAAAAATAAACTCTAAACTCCACTTTCAATGTTATCAAACAGTATTTATACACTGTTAGTCAAAATGTTAAAATATTTCAAAATGCATGTAAATTATTGAGAATAGCATTCCCTTTTCATATCACAAAGCTCTCATAAATTCAATCAAAATCGTTAACAGTTTTACATTGAAACAACATGAAAAACTTTCATTTACTTTGTGTCATGGACCATTTTCTCAAATGGAAAACTTTTCTGAATTATGAAGAAATTCCTAATTTGTTTTTGGAGATCTGCAGTTTACTTTGGACAGCAACAATATTATTCCCCTTTTTTATTTAGGCCATCAAACCATGGGAATGTGATTAATGTCAGGCAGTCAGGGTGCGCTTGAATACACACACACACATACACACACACGCTTTGCTGTAAACTGAGCCCAATGTAATCATAATGATAAAGCAGATTGCCTTAACACACAGATGGGCCTCCCAACAGCTCTGCGTGTGTACCTGTGTGTGTGTGTGTGTGTGTGTGTGTGTGTGTGTGTGTGGACAACGCTGATTGGATTGCAGATTTATAGAAGAGGATTACTGCGGGAGCAGAGAGAGAGCGCGAGAGAGAGAAAGAGAGAGAGAAAGAGGGTTTCAGACACTCACCTCTCATTAACTTCCACCCCCTTCACCTCAACTCACCTTATTCTCAGTCATAGACAAACACACACATACACACACACATAAACATACTTAGTTAAGATCCTGTGTCGATTCAGCACCTCATTTTTTCCATGCAATGTCAAATTGAGGCCTATTAATTAATTTTACAATTAAAATGCTGAAGTTTCATTTAAATTCTCGTAATTTGCAGTAAGTTTTAAAGGGTGATGAGTTTTAGGAAAGTAGAATTTAAAAACCATGTGAAAGCAAAGCCAATGCTGGAAAGACAAACAGTAGTGAACAGTCACTTAATGTCAAATGATTATACTGTAATAGAACCAAATTATTTAAAATTTAAAAATTCACACAATGACAAGAACAGATTAACTGGTTCTTTCTGGAAATGAGTGGGAGGAAATAAAGACAGGAAATTAAAGAGGAAGGTGTTCATGAACTGTCCAAATACACAAAATTACTTTGAGACATGCTGACATGGACACTACAGTAAAGAAAATGGAAAAAAGTAAAAATGATGGACAATCAGTCAGAATACGAATACACAGAAAGAAGCAGGCAGGCTAGAAAGAGACAGAGACAGGCAGAGACAGTGGGCACTCCAGCAAACCTGATTATGACTGGATGTGAATTAGATTCCCTAACAGATGGTCCAGGAGCGAGGCTGTAAGGTGCATCAGCCAGCAGTGAGGGGAGGGAGAAGGGGAGAAAGGACAGGGGGAGTGAGAGGGAGGATCAGGCAAGGAGGCGGAGTGTCAACAGCAGCTAGTGACAATTCAGATTAATTCAGTTTGAAACCTGCAATGGTAAAGTGTTTATGTGGGGTGTGGGCTGACTAGCAAATTATTTTTTCATATATTTAGGAGGACATTTAGTATTTTAAGACATAATCTGTGACATTAAATTTCTTCTTTCGACCCACACTACCTGTCACGCAATGTAATCATGAAGTAAAAGTAAGTGGCTGATTCTCTACAAATCACTACTTTTTTTATACTCATCAGTATTATTCACGGAACGATCAATATGTGCATCCTTTTTCTAAATGTATTATTTACAGAATATTGAGGGTTGAATTGAAAAGTAAGCAGGGAACGGAGCCTTCCAGGGATGTTTTTTTTTTTTTTTTTCTCAATTTTTGCAGCAGTTATGCATTATTGTACATACTCTGGCTCTGCTTCTCTCCCTCTCCCCGTGATGGATAGGTGTAAATCATCACAATCCTGTAGTGACAGCCCAATTTCCCCAAATCTGATCTGCTTAAAGAATGCAGCTTTGACGCTCTGCTCACTTGTGTCTCCTCTCCTCTCTTCTCCTCTCCTCTCACATTTCTTTTCTCCTTTATTCCAGTATTTCTCGCTCACTCTCTCAGATCCAGTAACATTTTAGTTCACTCTCTCTCTCTCCCCTTTTTTGCAGCATTGCACTCTCTTTTCCCATTCCCTCCTTGTCTGTTTCCCTCTTCCTCCCCTCCTCTCTCTCTCTCTGCCTCCCTCCTGTGTCACATCTGAAAGCCCTGTCATATTTACTAGAGTGGAAATCCTCTTTCACCATCTGCTTAATAAAATGTATTTTTAATCCGATGGCGGATATTTTGTTTTTTTTTTTAAAACACTTTTTTTTATTATACTTCTGTGCAATTTCATTTGATACGGCACCTTGTCCAGGTCTCTATCTGTCTGGGTATGAGAGAGAGGGTAGAAGAGCTTTACGTATCACTGTACAGGAATGGTTGAATGTGTACATGTGCGCGTGTGTGAGAATGCATGTGTGTCAGCCACAACGGCAAGTGTCGGTAAGTGTTTGGAAGGGCTGTTGCCCCCCTAATGCTTAGCGATAACACTGCTAATCCACACATACACACAGACATGCACACGCACACAGACATAGAAAGAGAAACAAACACTAACCTTGATCAATGACCTTTCTTTTATAAAGGAGCCAGCCTACAATTTATATCCCTTCTACTCCTGCACAAACATTTCCCAATAATATTATGTGAATAAGCAGTGTGAATGTATGATCAGTCACATCAGAATTATTGTGCACATTGTTTAAACAAACGAAACGTTTATGAATACATTGGTCATTATGTATTTTCATAAAAAGAAGGATCAGTACTTTCACGTTTGCCACATGCAGTATCTTCTATAAAAGGTTTCCCTAACAGGAGGATGCACTCAGTAATTTCATTGATTGCCACTCTTCAGCCTTTCCAGTAAAAGGCTGGAGGTCACTACAAGTACATGGTATGCAATTTAGTCTGCCAAGTCCCAAAAACAGAACTGAATTAGGCATCCAGTTTGCAGTAATTTATGTATTTGATTATTTGTCAAATAAATACTTCAATCTATTTAACAGGCCATTTGTGTTCACTGTACTCCAGATGTGCAGCGCGCTGGATGGAGTTGAGCTGTTTTAGAGGTATGAAGCACAGTTCTGACAGTAGACAACCATCCTTACAAATACAATGACACACAACAGATAAAGGAGACAGAAAGAGAGAAAGAGAGAGAGAGAGAGACAAAGCAAAAGGTAAGGAGAGAGAGAGACATGGTGACAAAGATAGTGGCTGGCAGTACCACACTTATCAGCTATTGCTCCACGAGAAAATGACCTAAATCATCAAGATTCCCATCTGACACACACACACCAACACATACAGGGTTAGCGGTGCACTGACTTACATTTTTGCCCTAAACAAGCTCACTCTCTTCATATCTTTTCACTTAAATGCTACACTTCCTACACCAGGGCAGTCAGACTCTCAAATCTAAATGATCCTTTATACGGACCACATAGGACTTTCAGAGAAAAAGGAATTACCTTCAGATTTTCGAATTAAAGAAGAGAACAGATGAAAAGAAAAAGCGAAGAAAGCACATGAAACAGTTTTCACAACAGTACTATGTGATTATTGAAGACGCATGAATTGCATTGATATCACCAGTCTCAACATGATTCTCCCGAATAGTTTTCAGTCTGCAGTTTGGAAAGCACATAATTCTTAATCAATATCGTTTGGCTGAGACTTTCCTGTGTGTTCTGTCTCCCACAGTTTATCCATTCACATCTAGAGAATGTGTGTGTGTGCTTGCGTGCGTGCGTGCGTGCGTGCGTGTGTGTGTGTGTGTGTAACTTTATAAAACCCAGGTTGCACCATAATATCTTTAGCCCCACTAGTGTGCCTCTGAAAGTCTTACCAAATTCATTTCACACCTGCGCGTTTGTGTAGTGTATGTGGATAGGACACATACCTACATAGCAAAAATGTGTAGGTATGTGTTTGTCACATTGAGATTCATACCTGGAAGGAGTCGTTGTGTCTAAACACACAATCACAGACACATACACTCAGGAATCCAACCACACAAACTCACATTTCCTCTTCTCTACCGGTCTTTACAGCCCAATAGCCCATTGGGCAGAATGTGTTTTAGCCATTATCACATTGATTGTATGTAATCAGAGGTTTATTCTGCAGCCAATGAAGTGAATTACAGGTTTCCTGCTCGACTAACACTGTAACAATTGATCTGCTCCCTGGCGTGTGTGTGTGTGTGTGTGTGTGTGTGTGTGTGTGTGTGTGTGTGTGTGTGTGTGTGTGTGTGTGTGTGTGTGTGTGTGTGTGTGTGTGTGTGTGTGTGTGTGTGTGTGTGTGTGTATTTGAGCAGGGTGTAAGGTGGTGTGTCTGACGGGGTGTGGATGTACGTGAAAGAGAGACAAGCAATGACAGAGTGTGTTTGTGAGTGAGAAGTAGAAACGACAACATATAGCAAGAGAGAGAGAGAGAGAGGGAAAGAGAGTGATTGAGACCCAAAGAGGGCAGGATAGAGAGGGCGAGAGAGAGCTCAGTAGGAGGGAGAGTGGTTTAGATTGACTGTCGCTGCGTGAGTTTTTATTTTGTATTTTATTCATTTTTGTCCCTGAAAACAACTATAATCATCTACACACCGAGAGTCTATGGAGCTAAACTCAAACACGCACAAACACTGCACAGCAACACACAGATTATTTTTTCAATCCTGTTCTCTATTTCTCTGCCTGTGAAACTATACACACACTTTACACGATGAGCATGTAAAAATATAGATTCAATTAATACCTAAAAAATGACACAAAGAATGTCATACAAAAAAGTTTTTTGTTGTTTTTCTTGTTGTTTTTTGCCTGTTTTATGCCTGTTGTTTTTTTGGGTTTGTTAGTTTGAGCCGCCGGAAAATAGAAAATGTGTTCTCGCTGTGAGTCTTTAACAACAGCTGCATTAACCTACTCTTTTTCAACCAATGTGTGCACCTAACAAGTCAAGCTTACATGTGTGTTTTGTGCATATGTGTGCACACTCACCAGTGCATGTATTAGACTAACAAGCTGACATGCAAGGAAAGAAAAATAAACAAAGGAATGTGAGGGCTGAAAAAGCAATTCAGTCTATTGATGAAATCGTTCTGTTCATTTGAGTATGGAAATGTAAACACATTTTTTTGCTTCTGTTCCCCTCCTTACTCCATTCTTTAATTCAATGTATTTTCTTTTCTGTCTTCCATCCATCCTTCACTTTCCCCTCCATCCCACAGCATTGCTGGTATCATCTAGATAGAATTGTGTAAGGTTTTCTCTCTTTCTTTTTTTTTTTCTTTTTGCTTATTGGACTGTGTGTTCTTATCAGCATTGAGAGCACAATGCTTGGTGTGATGGAAAGGTATTAGCCAACCCGTGGTAGCTACATTGTCAGCACTACTCCCTTTTCTGTCTCTACTGCTACCACTTCTCTTTCCTCTCTGTTTTTCCTCTCTCCTCTTATTCCTTTCCACTCATTTTTATTGCTTTTTCCATGGGAATCTAGTTTTAAAAATAGTGTCAGGGCAGTGAGGTGTTTCATTTCTCTACACCTACAGGCACTGACGTTTGTCAAGGGGTAGTCAAATGTATTTTGTCTGTTCTTAGCAGACTAACATAATTTAAGACCGGTTTTCATTGTTTAGATAAAAATAGCTCAAAATGTTTACATCTTAGCTGCACATTTTATTTCCTTTTCCTATTCTCTTCACATATGTTCGATCATATTGGTTGTTTGACTATCATTTTTATTTGTTATGACAACATTTTTACTCACTGATGAAGTTGCTGAGATCTAGGACATGGCAACATCAACAGAAGAGTCCAAAAGGGATAGACAATCATACAGGTTGTGAAAAACCTGAATCTTATCTAAACCTCTGATTGTGTATTGAAAGGTGAATGATAAAATGACACCCAGACTACCTACCTCTACCTCTATACAGCTCGCAGCTCCTTACACTCTTGTCTTCTCTTCTTTTTTCTTCTCTTCTCTTCTATAAACTAGAGCGGGAGCAAAAACAGTTGGGAGTTGTTGAGGATAAGTTTGTGTTTATGGCTGCCATCTAGCGAGGCAGTCATACAGAGATTGTATATAATAAGAGAGTGCGAGCGCACACAGACACACAGAATGAAGGAGCACGCAGCTAACAGCACAGAGACACAGAGTGAGGCAGAGAGTAGTTGCTCTAATACGATGATTGCATGTTTGTCCCTGCCAGTTGTCAGGGCGCTGCATCAGCCCACCACTCTAATGACAGCTTGTCATACTAAAGTGGCCCACCTTCCTTCAAAGCGCACAGGAAAAAATAAAACACTTTCTTTCTTTCTTTCTCTCTTTCTTTCTTTCTCTCCCACACATCGCTCTGTTCTTTCTGTTGTGCTCTCTCAGTGTTTCCACATCTTTATCTCTCTTTCATGAGTCACTGTCCTTTCCTTCAAGAAGTGAGAAATGGAAAAAAGAAATGGGAACATTGAGAAAGAGAAAATAACAGGGATTGAGCTGGAAATGGAGACAAGGGAAGGTGGTAATCTTTCTGAATTGTGTGCGTGTCTGTGTGTGTATGTGTGTTCTTCCTCAGTAAGAGACAGGTAAATAGGCCTGCTGAATTTTTGATGTCTGCAGGAACAGCCACTTTTGTCCCTTTGCTTTGACTGTTTGTGAAACAGTCTCATATGTACAGTAGTTGGTGTTAACAAAACTCTTACACGGGGTCAATTCACTTACTATAAAACCTTATTTTACTGTAATAGTTTCACACTGATTTTTTATGAAGTTACTTCAAAGAGCTGAAAAAAATAATACCACTTTAGAAAAAATATATTTTGGATGAACATGTTCAACAATTAGCCTTCTCTTTGTTTGATGTTTTACTTGTCAAAACTAAAATGTCCCCACTATTTATCTACTTAGGAGAGTGCTTAAGTTTCTGTCTGAAATTACACAAAATATATAACAGTTAAACAAAAGAAATACTTTTTTTCACGATATCTAGTAAAAGAAATGGAAGAAGCGAAATGTTGTTAATGTTGTGTGTAGTGTGTAGTGATTTGTGACAATCTGAGGACAGTCACATAGAAGTTACATACCATTTAATTCAAACCATTCAAAGAACAAAAATATTCTTATTTACCACTTGCTTGAGTTTTTATGACAGTGTTATAATATGGTTCTCTTCCACTGAAGTGCATCAAAATGTACAAAATGGCAGGAAGAAAATGAAATTCAAAACCTTTTTTCAATAACAGACTTAAACAAAACAGCTAATACTAAAATCTGATTACTGCTCTTCTTTGTGTTTTACTGGAATCATCTCATAACACACTGCTCACGTCTTTGAGCCTCTTGTGAAAATACAATAAGAAAAAGAAATACACTCAAGCCTCTTCTTCTTTATATAAATCTCTTTAAACACCTAAAAACATAAAGAATTGATAAAAAAAAAAAAAATGAGACCCACCCCCTTCCCTCATCTGAAGAGCAGACAGGCACAATAAGACTGCTCTTTCAGCACTGAGCTGTCGCTACATAGCGCCATAATTATACTGATAACATACATACATAAATGCATTCAACCTCTCGCTCGGCACAGCGCGCTGCATGGCTGTGATTTCTTAATCTTCTTTCCTCTACTCCCCTCCTCTGCACGCATGTCTTCTTTCTTACTCTTTTTATTCCTCCCCCTTCGACTGCCATTATTTTTCATTTATAAGCAGAGTGAGGGAGAGAGAGAAAGAGATGATAGACGAAAAGAAAGGGAGAGAGAGCAAAGAGGAGGAATGGAAAAAGAAGAAGGAAAGAGACGAGAATTTGAGAGAGAGAAGGAAAAAGCACCTGAGATCTTTTGGCACTTAAACTCTTTCACTTAATGGTACTCAGAGGGATTGACGGTTGAAGGGAGGGGGCACAAAAGAGCATAAAATGTGAAAAAGGAGAGATTAAATCATCACCATCACATCATCTACTTAAATGGTCTACTCTCTTTTTCTGTAACCACTGTGTTTTCTCTCCCTCTGCTAGAACATAGAACAATCCTGTGCAATCTCTCATCATCCCATCGCTCTTTCCCCCATTTACACTTATTTCTTCCTTGTTTATTCCGCCACCTTTTATGTTTTTCCGTCTCTTCTTCTGTATCCCTCCATCAACTCTCTCACATTTCACCTGGCTTCCTCTTTCTTGATTTGTTTCCAAACCGTTCTCATTGTCCCTCTCATCCCAAACTAAAGGCCTACCGTAGCATCAGATAAATGGATTTATAGACATTGGTTGAATACCACAAAGCCAGGATTAATAAGAGGAGGGAAGAAGGGATGGAGGGAATAAGATATATGGTGAAAAGGGGGGAAAGGCCAAAGTATTGTACATCATAAATGTCATGTCACTTTATGAAAGGAAAAATTGATGAATAAGAAAGCCCTGTAGGTTTGGCTAAAGCAAACTGCTTTGTCTCATTTTTCTGCACATCAAATACACTAAATCTATGCTGCAAAATAAAAACTGAACAACCAGATCTGAAACTGCCGTCTGTCATTTTACTGTCATCAGTTATTGCAGCCCCGCAATCTCTTCTTCTCCCGTTCTGTCTGTCTTTTGCCCTGGCTGTCCGTCTGCCTACCTGTTTTCCTGTCTATATGCATTCCTCATACCCCCACCCTTCCTTCACCCGACCAGCTCTCCATTCTCCGTCAAGGCACTGTCTGTGTTTTATGGGTCCCTGTAGAACAGGGATCTTTTACAGGCCGACTGGACTTTAGAAGCCCCTCGTTTAGCAGCATCCTGCCTTAATTAAAAACCCCTTTTGTGCTTTCTGCCTTTAACAATGAAAAGAGAGAGAAGGGAGGGAGGGCAGGGTTAGAGGGATAGAGAGTGGTAATGCAAAAAGGAAGAGAAAGAGAGAGATGGCAGTGAATAGGAAGTGATAGGGAGACAGGCAGATAGTAAGGTAGACAAAGGGAGGGATGGAGAGATATGGACACAGAGAAGATAGCTGTTAATTACAACTGCCATTAACAAGACACCAGTCAGCCTCCTTAGGGAGAGGAAGAAGGGAAAGGAGCGAGGGAGAGCGCAAGGGAAGCAGGGCAGAGGAAAGGAGAGTCAGCAGAGAAGAACAGGAGATGAGGAGAGGAATACAGGACTAGTTCGGCACTGATTAGTACAGATTTTATTTTTTTGTTGTTATTTTTATACAGTTTTGTATTGAAAGGCTCCCCCTGACATCTTAAACTGTCAATGTGTGCTTAGATATGAGCATGCATGAATCTGTGTCTCTGTGTGTATGTGTGCGGGTGTGCATGTGAGCACCATGTATGTGTAAGGCTTTCTTTGGGATGATTGAGCAGCAGAGAGGCCGCTTACTGATTACCTTCATGTAGAACAAACTGCTATTGACTGGAGAGTGACGGATGACCATCGGCCCCAAGCATGTGTATGTGTTTGTGTGACTGTGTGGTACTGTGGGTGCATCTCTGCTACTCTCTCTTACACATGGTTTCCCTAATGAACCACAATCTATTTCTTTTTCGTATTTAAGTCTCTTACTCTCTTCTTTCTCTCCCTCCACATCCCTGTCAATCATTTCTCTTAGGAAGTAGAACAACAAATGTGATGGATGGATTGTGTGTGAACATGTGTGTGTGTCATTTATAGAACTTACTAAGCTCTGTGAAATAATATAAATCCCTGACAGAAAGTGGCAGTAAGGACATACATAAAATGATTCCTAGGATTCAACTTTAAAAAGCAAAAAAAAAATTTTTTGGTGAACATTGACTGAACTGGATCCTTCTCTCTTCACGTCGAGCTGTGCATTTCTTCTAACTCTTCCCTCTCCTGGTTTCATCTCTTTTCTTTATAGATATCCATCATATTTACATTTTCTTGAAATAATGTTCTTCCTCTTCTTCCTCTGTTTGTTCGTGTCTTACTCCTCAGGCTTCTCTGCAGAATGTCCAGTAAGGAGCGCCACCTTGAGTCCAACTGTCCGTCCTCTTATATAAAGACTGAGCCGTCTAGTCCTGCCTCCTTGACTGACAGTCTAAACCATCACTCCCCTGGCGGCTCCAGTGACGCCTCAGGCTCATATTCATCCACGATGAACGGCCACCCCAACGGTTTAGACTCCCCTAGCCTTTACGGTTCCAACGCAGGGCCCCTGGGTCCTGCTGGCGGCCCTGGATCAAAGCGTTACGAGGACTGTTCGTCGACTATTGGGGAAGATTCACAGATTAAGTGCGAGTACATGCTGAATTCGATGCCCAAGAGGCTGTGTCTGGTGTGTGGAGACATTGCATCAGGGTATCACTATGGAGTGGCATCCTGTGAGGCCTGCAAGGCCTTCTTCAAACGCACCATCCAAGGTTTGCTTCCATTTTGACTTTGTGTCTATAAAGTTCTCTCTGTTTGACTGTCGACATTTCTATCTTGCTGTATCAGTTCCATCATCAGAGGTTTGGTTCCATCTTCTGTTTTACTTTAGTCCTGTTTTAACGGCTCTGTTTGTCAAATTGATGTAACAGAGAATGTGGGTGTCTGTGTTGTTTTGGATTAATATTTGTCAAAAACTGTAGATATTATGATGAGCTGTGATCTATTTGGTGATGAATTGACTCAATGAGAAGCTTAAAAGACTGTCAAAAAAAGTTTTGTTGTTATTTGAATTTTATTTCTTCTGAAAGGTCATTGATACATTACAACGAAAGAACAAATCGCAGGGTTGGCTTAGGGGGAGTGCAAGCTCATAGGTTAAAGGTGAAGATAGAGTGTTTTTAATATTGAACTTAATGGGGCTCCTTAAAAAGGCACAACCTTTTAGAGAAATAGTGCACACAGAGCACCTAAAACATAAACTATGTTTTGTTTTTTCAAATGAAGAAAAAGAAACACAAAAAATGTACTCTTGCACACATGCACATACACATGAGCCACTGTATTAGATCCAGGACATACGATAAAAGCCCCAGGACAGATGTGAACCCAGATTTTTATGTGGCACACGTCTCCTCCTCTGTTTGCTAAGTGAGCCACCAGGACATCCACCGGAGTCTATTTTTTGCTCTCCTTTACCATTTCTGTTTCTTTCACGCACGCAAATACACTCACTCACATACACCTGTCCAGTCAGGTTAACGCATACACACGAACTCCCAGACACAACCCCCTTTCACCTTCAACCTTGGCCTCTTCGTCATCCACAGCAAAGAGTAATTTCCAAGTAGTGTTTGCATTCCCAGATCTAGCTGCTTATGCTTTACAGGAAGAGTGTTAGCCCTAAGCCTGTTGTCTAGGAGATAACGTAGTGTCAGAGGAAGGTCAGAGGTTATGTCTAGGGGTCAGGAGTTCAGGTTAGGGGTTAGAGGAGAGAAGGGATAGAGCAGTAATCCACATGATGAGAAGAGTAAAGGATTTAGGCTCAGTAATCCCTTGCTTTTCTCTTGTTAGGGTTAGAGGTAGTTGAGGAAGTGTACAGGTATTTGGACTATGCTCTCCAGATTTTGTGGATATACAGTTAATGCTCGACTCGCAGCTTGATCATCACTATATACTTTATTTACCCTAGTAGACACAGTATAAGTCAGTCTTCCAGACAACCAAGTAGCCATAACGCAAACCGGGTAGTCTGCCATTTGTTCACTAATCCATCCAGTGCAACAATAAGACTGCCATCCTAGTTTCACATGTGCCAAAATATGGCACTTTTGCAAAGTGTACAACTTAGTTGATTAACTCATTGGGTTTTATGATGGCTTCTCTCCACAACAGATACTAGACTGTTTACCTCTATAATAAAACAGCATTAAAGGGGAAGGGCTGTGATATTCTATATTTTTGTTAATGCAATCAATTTCCATGAAATTAGCGAAATCAACAGCGTGTTAATACGTCTCTCAATACTTTTCGAGTCAGTCTTTCTGTTGCTCTTAGCCCCAAGCTCATTCGTTGCAGCTGAGGACAACAATATTTAAAAACACATAAGAAATGTATATACTTTTGTTTAAAGAATTTTATAACATATAATATAATTCATATATATATATATATATATATATATATATACACACACACACATATATACAACACACATATATGACATGCTTAGTTGGTCAGCAAGTGATGAACATTTGAAGGCTTTGTGTTTGAATAATAATTTTTTATGATTTAAGTTTTTAAAAAAATAATTAATAGGGTCCATCACTCAGCAGGACAGCCCTGTTTTCGGTCAGTCTGCCACTGCAGTAACCAAGCTACCAGCCAGCCATCCGGCCGTCATCGATCCATTCAGTCAGTCAGTCAGTCAGTCAGTCATATCAGACAGGATTCATCTATCTGTCTTTCCATCCATCCACCTATCTGTCGCTGCTTTCTTATGCCTCTGATAAGCAGCTTTCCCAGTAAAGCTCCAGAGAGTGCGAGAGAGAGACAGGGAGATGTGGGGGGGGCGGACGTCTTACATCAACTAGATGGTCACCACTACCTAGAGATGACCTGTATGTGTTTCTTATGGGATGAGATCAGGACACGGTGAAATCCGGACAAAGAGGTTGGAGAACACACACACAGAGATAAAGGTAGAGACACACTCACACCCACAAACCCGAACTCACGGAGGCACATTCACAGATAGACACCAGCACACATGAACAGACAGTCACACACATGACCTTGTAATCATTCTTTGTACAGCTTTAACCCCTAATTCATGTGTCATAGCTGCAGTGTCTAATAGTTGACCAATTCCAGATGTCTCATTTCATTTAGAGGGCTTGTTAAAGGTTACACTGTGAGGACACAGTTACAGATTAAATACAATAGCCCAGCAAACATATAGATATCATGCCTCTTTGGAGTTTGACCTTGAATAGATGGAAAGCAATACACTGTCCCCTCTCTCTGACTCCCTCATTTTCACCCTATTTGTAATCCTCTCGTCTCCTGTAGTGGACATGTTGCAGATCAGGAGGGCCGGAGTTAGAGGTTATGGGTCAAGACTTTGGCAAAGCTAGTCACAGGACAGTTGTCACGAAAGGTTGTGATGAAACAGGCAACAAGCAGAAATACACTGCAATTTAAAAGTTCAGATATCCTCATTCATGTCTTAATTGCTTAGTTGGCTAAAGCATCACCATTATTTTGAATTATTGGTCAAAATTACTAATAGTCTACACACTATAAATTTACATCCACATTTTCCAAGCTTGAGTGGACACACATTGTTAATAATTTAGTTAGAAAATCTACCCTTGCAAAGCATTGTTCGGAACAAATCTCTGCGCTTCTTTTAATCAGTGTTTGTGCTACAGCACTACCGTTTGTTTGGATGCAGGCTGAACAGTCTTGGATCCTCTGGAACAAATGGGTCATGACATTATCTTTGGCTACCACACAAGCCAAACTAACCCGCAGACAGTGTGGATGTGTGTTAGCCTATGTGTCTGTGTGTGGGCTTGTGCTCATCCAAATGTAAATGAGTGCAGATTATGTGTTCGTCTTTGCACATACACCTTTGTTTATGTGCAGTTGTGAGTTAGTGTGTGTATCTTGGCTGGAAAGCTGGGCCAGCCTCAGATGGGCAGCAGCAGACATATTGGTATGTTTCAACCCATTAGCCAATAAAACCGCAGGTAATCACCAAAAAAACACCTCCAGCTGGACAGGGAGGAGAACATGGGGTGGGAGAGGAGAGGAGAGGAGAGGAGAGGAGAGGAGAGGAGAGGAGAGGAGAGGAGAGGAGAGGTGTACACCCGTTTGGATAAACAATAAGTTGAGACAAGGAATGAGAGAAAGAGGGGAGAAGGGGGAGAGTGGACTGGGCACAAGGATGTAGGAAGGAATTAGTGGTGTGTGTGTGTGTGTGTGTGTGTGTGTGTGTATGTCTGTTTGTCTGTGTGTGTGTGTGTGTGTGTGTGTGTGTGTGTGTGTGTGTGTGTGTGTGTGTGTTTGTGTCGCAGCAGCATGGAGGAAGTGGCTCCGGCAGCTGCTGTTTCTGTGGCGTCAGTCCAGGGACACCTGACAACCTGCATCTATCACTCCCTTATTGAGAGAGAGGGATAAAGGGGAGTGAGGAGGAGGGCAAAGTGTGGGAGAGGGAGGGATAGGGCGATGAAATGGGAAGAGAGAGGCAGCAATAGCAAAAGAGAAAAGTGGAGGAGAGCAGGAAAGAGAACGATGGGACAGGTGGTAGTGATGCAGAGCACAAAAACGACTGAAAGGTGCTGTGAAAATGGTAGGTGGGATGGTCAAACAAGGGTGGCGTTGTAAGAGTTCTGTCTATACTGCCTAAAAGAAAATCTAAAAAATCCTCAATAATTAAACAATGTTATATGTACAAATACATATTTGCATGTTGGTATATTTTTATAAAGAATAGTAAGGGGGGTCCTGAGCTAAGTCGTACCAAGTTAAAATAGTCTTGTAAAAAAAGCCAAGTTACCAAGAAAGGAAAGCGAATGGGAGGGAGAGGCTGAGTTTATGTCAAGACAAAGTTTGTGTTGTAACTTTAGGAGAGGCAAAAAGAGTTACGGAACAAAGAGGACAGCAGGCCAGAGCACACACATAAACATTCATATAACACAGTCTGTACAATGGTGGTCAATTGTCATGCCGCAGGTGGACGTACACACGCATCTCAAAGGAGATTGCAGGGGATTTGAGGCCTTCATATATCCCCCTCACTCACACCAACACACACACATACAAACTCAAACATTATACATAGGAGAACCTCTCTGCTCTAAGCCCACCCCAGTGCACAATAAGACACATGAAGATAGAAATAAAGACACACACACAGAGAAAGAGAGAGCTAAGACATTCTGATATAAACCCTTCTTTTCTAATTCCTACCTTATACCCCCACTCTACAGCATGGTGTTAATGGCTATGTCCAAGCATACAAAGAGCATAAAGCCAGATACACATAGGTTACATATTCCTATATTACACCTTTATACAGGCCTGTAATGTCTGTAATAACAAGTACCTTTTGTACGGATACACTGATTTTAAAGTCCACCGGTTGAGGTACTAATTACTGGTCAGTTAGGTGCTATAAATGTAAGTTTCACATGGTTTCTGTCGAGCGTGTCATTTGAATCAACAAATAATATGAATTATTTTTATTGCTTACTGATGCCCACTTCCACAGTAGCACTCAGCATGTGTAGCTGATAACATTTTTTTTTCTCACTGAGGGTTTATCACATTTAGCCTTAGTGCTACCAGCCCTATAAGTGGCTTTTTACAGCACTTATCCATTAAGCAGCGCCTGCCTGTTTAGCCTTGACTAATAAGCCCTTCGACTGACTACCCATTAACCGACACAGATTCTATGTTATAGCATTTAGCAGATTTAGCCGTACATTTAGCCTTACTGCTAGGTAAGAGTCTATCTTAATCGCTGAATTAATCTACACATACTCTGTCATCCACATTTAAAGGTTAGGTGTAAGCTCACTAGTCCCATTAGTAGTGTCCATTAGACTGTAAGGGTTCCCCCAGCATTTGGCATGTTTAGCCTTTACTTTAACTAACAAGGCTTATTAAGGAGTGTCTTGTTACCCATTAAGAAGTGTTTGTGCATTTAGCCTTTTCCCGAGTTAACTAGACCCTTAATCAGCCCAGTAATGAGAAACATCCTCTCCACAGCAGCAGTCAATAGTAATCATTGTTTACTCTGTTTCAGTGGGAGATGCATTGGCTTTCTGGGGTACTGTAGTTGTCAACTGGGCACGGGAGGAAGAGAAATTAGGGGTTTTTTGTTCACATCTCAACGTAGTTCATGCCATGGATAAATAAACCTTCCTGGAGAAAGAAACCCGTTGGAGTAATTCTTCAACAGTCCAAACCGTCCCCAACAAATCGAAACGGAGCTTTGCTTTGAACTGGGTGAAAGCAAATTGCTAACATCACACTACAATATAGAAGTAGGAAGATGTAGAAAGAGATGGGTATGTTATAGTTAAAGAGAGGGGAACAAAGGAAAGATGATGATAAATGTTGAATATATTGTAGTAATATTCTAACTGGGAAGTAAGTGACCCACAACACAGAGAAAAAAACTGTGAGGCAGTTGACAATTAAAGGTAAAAGTGGTATCAGGCTCTAACAAACTTAAGGTGTTGTCTTTGTGGGCGAGGGATATGAAGTTAATAGACTTACATCAGCTTATAATCCTGGCCTCAGCCCTGCACTAGAGTGTCTCTGTGAGCAAACTGCAGCTAGTCACGCAACCTCAGCTTGCTCTAGCCATGACGCCTGCACATCATCTTAATAGACACATAGACAAATGCACCTCTATGCCTGTTTTTTTTTTAAAACAAATTGATGAATTTATAAGGCAATTGTGATTCACTGACACATTAAAACAGCAGTGGTATATTGATCAAACAAAGTCCATACACACAAACTCAAATCTACAAGAAAGTAGATTTTCTGCTTATGCTGCTCAGTTTGAAAGAATTTGAGTTCACTGCTTGCACTCTATTGAATATGGTCACTATGCCAACAAGGCCATCTTAAAGTCAAAAGTTGAGATTAAGGTAGCAAAGTCAATATTAAGAGAGGCTTATTTTATTGTGTATTTGTGTCTACAATTATAACTATATTTTTTTTTCTCTCTTTCCTCTGATCCATTTAATTAAAACATTTATATATTTATTTTGCCTATGTCTTCATGCAGCAGGATTGGCTGAGTACAGCTGTGTAGCAGGTTGTCTGTCCGTGTGTCTGTTGATGTATCTATCTGAAATGAAACCTTTCGTTCTGTCTTCCTCCAACATGTCTACATGCCACAGGCAACATTGAGTACAGCTGTCCAGCCACCAACGAGTGTGAGATCACCAAGAGGAGACGCAAGTCGTGCCAGGCCTGCCGCTTCATGAAGTGTCTGACTGTGGGCATGCTGAGGGAGGGTAAGGGAAAAGGTCTCTTACTTATCTTTCTCCGTTAACTGTGCTACATGTAACATTTCAAAGCCTGTTAGGTATCTTTATTTTTTCATTTAATAGAGACCAGTGCTGGTTAGAGAAGCAACTGTGTTAAAATTACAAGTGATCTGCTACACTGATTTTTAACACCTAGAGATATTGTTTTAGAGGCTAAAAGATTCAAAATGGCTACAGTTTCTCTTCATGATACGTGGTGAGGTAAATCTGAAAGTAGTGGAAGAGAATAAATGGTAATTCGAGTTTAAGATTAAATAAATCTACATTTGAAAAACACAAGAAAAAACAATGCCATAGATACAGGCCAGCCATGTATTCAAACATGGTGTAACTGGTTTACAGTAATTTAACCAAGATATCATATTACTGTAAGACCATGATTTATTGATGTTGAATAATGCTACATGTAGCACTTCAAAGAAATGTAAATATACAGTATCTTGTAATCTATTTCTATCTGAATCAAGGTGCATCTAACCACTTTCAGTCTTTCTTGGCTGGACTGCAACAGCCAGGTCATGTTTTACAGAGGCGACTGACTGACTGACTGACTGACTGACTGACTGACTGACTGACTGATGAAGTTACACCACAGGTCCACCGACCAAGTGTTGGAGTTTCCCCTTTGGCCACTGCTCTTTCAAAATGAATTGGCGCGAACAGTTTCTATTGTGTCATCGGGGGGGCGTTTCCAGGCACTGTTGTCAACTTAGCGCCTTTGTTGCTAGATACACCGATTTTTCAAGCCCCTGTAGCGACTTTTTTTTTTTTTTTTTTGGAAAAAGCATCTAGCAACGAATCTAATGATTTACTGGACAAACCTTAGCTACTTCCCGTAGTAGAGAGTCGCCAGTATTGCCCCGTGAGCGTGAGGTCAGGCTTTCCCTCCGGAGGCACGACTCTCTATGTCTCTCATTCAATTGGCCGCACGGCAACTGACATAGATGTGGTTCCTCTCTGATTAATCATTTTAAAAGTAAATATAGCCGAAACCAGAGCACAGCTGTTGTCTTTAACTTATGTGTATGGTGGTTATAAAATTTAGCAGGATTTTAGCGGTGCAGCAGCTTGGAAATAGTTTGGAATTGACTGCTGGTTAACATGTAGTCTTAATCGTTTCAGTCACTATTACTTGTTCCGTTGTCTGACAACAGAAACAGAAAAACATATAAATGAGAGCAGCTTCATTGGGAATTGGGCTGTATTAAATTACTGTATATGTGAGCACAGAGAGTAGGAGACAAAAGAAACAGATAAAGGGCTAAAACCAGATGACAGTAGGCAGAATGCAAATACGACGCAATGACATCATGATTATGTTAATTATCGTATTACATCATCAAGCAAAATTTGGTGACTTTTCGAGCAGGCTTTAGCTAGTTTCAGTTGAAAGTAGTTCTTTACAGCGGTTCAGAAGTTTTCAACTACGTCCTTAATTTCACAAATTTGACCTAGTCTTGTTTATCCTTAGACTGTATGTGTTGACAGCTCTGTTTCTCTCTTTTTTTTTCTAAATCTTTGGTCTGCCTTCTTAGCTCCTCATTGCTTAATATTGATTTACTCTCTTCTTTCCCCTTTCACTTCCACATACACAAGTTACATAGAAAATAGTTTCTGAGGACATGTACATACACACAAAAACCCACATCCAGAAACTGACTATGTCCTTGGTTTACTTCACCTAAATGAGGTAGAAATAGAAATTACAGGAATTGTGACACTAACACTCATTGTTCAGTGGCGAAAAAAAAGGTTAAAAAAAACGAGATATTATCTGT
Source organism: Xiphias gladius (assembly GCF_016859285.1). Classification (NCBI taxonomy): domain Eukaryota; kingdom Metazoa; phylum Chordata; class Actinopteri; order Istiophoriformes; family Xiphiidae; genus Xiphias; species Xiphias gladius. The sequence continues at coordinate 14,328,629 of NC_053400.1, forward strand.
CCTCAAACCACTTTGATTAAATACACTCACTCTCTTATTTTTACACTCCCTCGTTGCCTCTGCCTCTTTCTCTCCCTCTTGTCTGCCCACCTCTGACCTTTCTACTCCCACTGCACTTCCAACGATGAAAGGAGGGAGAGGAGTGGCGAGGGATGAAGACGAGAGAGAGGCAAAGTCAGAGGGGGAGGGTGGGGAAAGCCAGGGGGAGGGAGGGAGGAGGGGAGAGAGAAGAGATTGATTTATAGAAGTAGAGGAGAGGGACCAGGGGAGGACGAAGTGCAGGGGGAGGATGGTTGAATGAAGCAGAAAGTGTGTGTGAGAGAGAGAAAGGAGAAGAGAGGAGGGTCAAGGTTGTAATTGATGGGAGACCTGGCCTACGCCCCCTTTCTTACAGTGGTCAGGGAGCGTGCCTCTGCTGACACCTGCCAGCCCTCCCTCCATCCATTGCTGTCTTCATCTCTCCCTCCAATTCTCCCACTCAGTATTATTGTACTGTTTGTGTTGCTCTTTTATGCCTTTCATCCGTCCATTCTCCTCTTCACTTCACTGTTCTCTGTATACTGTTGGCAACATGACACCCGTCCAATCCTGCAGCTTTTCACCCACTCAAACAACATTATAAGAAGACCTTAACAACAGATAACAAAACCACGGCAAGGTGCTCACACAGTGAGCTGTTGATTCTATATATATATATATATATATATATATATATATATATATATATATATATATATGTGTATATATATATATATACATATATATAATCTTTGCAAACAAAAAACATGGTCTTTGATAAAAAGATTTTCTTTATTTTACATAAACTTAAATGACACAAACATTTTCAAAAATCTAATGACTTAAATTTTAACTAAAACAAATATTTAATTGTAGTAAAGGGGCTAAAATGAAACAAGATCAAAATATGGTCCCAGAAATTTACACCATACCAAAATTCTCACTTGGCTGGAGTTTGTCCATGTCCTCAAAATATTCTTTCTCTCAGTTATTCAAGCGACAAAATACTGTAAAAGGGAATAAAATGTTAAGAAAACTTAACACCATAACCCTCAGAGATTCAGATACTTAAAGGCTAACACACATACACTGGCACAAAATTCATATATGTCTTGGGGCCCCATCACTGCCTCCGATAACCCAAATTTCACTTCACTGCCAAAGCTCACTCCACTGTTTTTCTCTTTCTCTCTCTTTTGCTCACATTCCCAACAAGTTGCTTTCGTAGCATTTGTTCTCCCAGTTGATCTGACATAGGCAGAACCTATGTCTCATCTCCTGTTCTGTCTCGCGTATAAGTGTGTGGCCACAAACACACACACACGTGTAGGTGTGTGTTTTATTGGCAGCTGCAAAGGTCTCACAGTTCACACAGCTTAGAGTGCAACCTCCTACTCGACAGAGAAACCACATTGACCTTGTCGATAAACTCCAAACAAAGCTGTCATTTAAAAGAGAATATTTTTTTATGGATCATCTCCTTTTAATGCAACACTTTTAAATACATTTTTACCTAGATTTTGTTTAGCAGTTAGTGATGAGAAAGCTTGGAAAGAGAATGGAAAATATAACAAGAGGTGTACATGCTATGGATTATATGGAAGTCTTACACATTTTGGGGTTTTCCCACTAATCCAGTAATCGAGCAGAAGTTACACATTGGCTCTCAACAAAAAAAACATCGAACCACTCATTTTACTGTGTGTGTGTGTGTGTGTGTGTGTGTGTGTGTGTGTGTGTGTGTGGTGTGTGTGTGGCAATATAGCTGCGGGATATGTGTTTGCATGTTTCTGTCCTGAGCAGGCAAACAAATAGACCCCTTTTGTTGCCACTGCTTCCCTGCACCACACACATATATCATGCACACACACATACACCTTGGCCTACATATATATACATCAACATGACAGACCACAGCCACCCCATTTGTTGTGCTGGGTGTGAATTTAATACAGGGGGTCCCGCTCTACATATGAATAAGGGTCATTTGGAAAATTGATACATCCATTTTCTTATATTTTCTCATTTTCACTCTTTTTGAACCCATGGGAAATTTAAAAAAGATCAACAGCTATATAAAATAGCTAAACATATTTCTTCACCTTTGCTTTATTCTGCTGGAGGTGTATAAATGTATGTATGTATAAAATAGAAGTTCTTGTCAATGTTAAAGAACTATTGCATGCTGTGGATATACTAAATATTCCTCAAATATCTTTGAATTATAAAGACAACTCGGAAAAGCTCATTTTTATTTCACAATGCTAAAATATAAAAGATGATCTAGTCTGGAAATTATTGTATAAATATATCAAAAAAAAATTTCATTCAAAATCTTCAAAACCTTGTGTTAGAAAAAAGGTGAGGTAGTTAATGAGTTTTTCTTAAAAGAGACAATCTTTTCACAAATGTTTATTTACCAAATACAGTGTTTTGGTTCATCAGGTTGAATGACATTTTGACAATAACATACATCTATGTAAAGAGCAATGTTTGGGTGTAAGCATCACTGCAGCAGAACTCAATGGATGATAATGGTAAGTGGCTAGATCAGTTAGCATCAGCGCTAACTGTGGTTGTCAGGGGCTAGCTAACGGGAGAAAGGTGAATATAAAGTGGGAAGGGTGGAGAGGGAGTGTTGTGGAGGACATGGAGTTGTGCGTGTGTGCACGTGTGCCCGTTTGCGCACGTGTGTGTCCCGGGTGTGGATGCTGTAGTTTACCCCTTAGGGCAAGATCTGCCTCAAATTAGCTTTGTCGCCCTGGGACACAGAGAGGGTGAGATGAAGAGCAAGTGAGGCAGCAAGAAATGTGTGTGTGTGTGTGTGTGACAGAGAGAGAGGGGAGAACAAGAGGCCAGAGGGTCAGTAAACCAGAGTGGAGCCATTTCTTTACATGTTCTCTTAAACACACACCTGATCATGTGAATACACACACGCTCAGCCTTTTCTGGGTGGAATATTGGACTTTCTCACTCTCTACTGTGAGGAGAACAGGACAGGAGAGGACAAGAGAAGAGAGGGGAGGAGTAAATGAGCAGGGAGTAAACTGAAGGAAGGTACGAACATGGGGCACCCACCCACCAATATGTAGCAGCTAATGTCTGGAGCAAGGCAATTAAAAGGCCTGACTATATTATGAGAACTTCCCCTCTGGCAATGGCTGTCTGTCCATTTTTAATGAGGTCATAATGATGCGTCAGCTGAAGACTGAAAGGTCACAGGGGCGGGGCTTAAATCTGCCCAGAGAGAGGGAGTGAGTGAGCAGTGGTATAATTGCAGGTAAAAAATGAAAAAAAAATGAAACAGGAGAAATCTTAAAGTGATATTTCACAAAGGCTAACCTGAGAAAATACATTTTCATTTGATTTTATTTGACAAGTTAAAAAACCATAAACAAGCACAAGCAATAACACTGTAGCAGCCACAGTTACTGTATTTCGATTTATACACAAATGGCAAGGCAAGACAGACATAATATATTCAACATCAGTACTAATTCGTGGAAGTGTCATGAACAGAATACAAAACATGGATCAGATGTTTGAACATGAAAGGCCTTGGCAGAGGCACACAATCCAGGAGCCAGAATTATTCAGTATGCATGTAGGTAAACTGTACATATGGTCATATTGACAGATTTGCTCCCTTACAACAGAGCAGCTTTGATGATGGCACGTCTGATGATTCGTGGTTAAACAGAACGAATGTGTTGAATCCAAAACCAAAGCCTCCATCACTATAATGCCATAAACGGCCAGCTGGATTTAGATGGTCGACTACTAGAGAGAAAAGTCCACGGACTGCAAATATAAACCTTGGCACACTGCCCCACACATGCACACACACAAAGACACACTAACAGCTCATGCCAACTTTGGCCGTGCTCCCCACGGCCTCTAAGACCTAATGAGTGAGATCAGGTGGAAGGCCCCAGTCTGTGTGAATGTCAGTGCTTATGTGTGCATGTGGACGTGTTTGGTGTGAATATACAGCTGGTGGTGTGTGTCATAACTCTCCTTATAGCTCAACGATCCTGACTGCTGGTATCCAGTCTCATTGCTCCACACACGTGCAGTCATACAAACCACATTGACTGGCAATACACATGTTTACTTACAGTATACAAAGACAATTTGTCCCTCAAAAATAGACATTTTTTTAAACTTGTTAGTAGTTAAAAGGGTAAAAAAAAACATAAAACAAGATGAAATAACAAGGAACAAGTGGTTTGGGGGACAATCGATAAGAGGTAAAGGAATAGTAAATGAGGAGAATACAAGAAGAAGTGAGGAAAGAATGAAAGTAGAAGATGACTAGAGGAGGAGAGAGCAACTGACAGGGAGAGGGGAGGAGACAAGAGGAGAGGTCGGGGAAACAGAGGAGGAGAGCGCCAGACAACTGGTGGCGTCTGGTGTTCCCCCATGGGAAACTTGTAGCTAAATCTGGCCCTGTAGCGTCTGTCCTGAGTGAGTGTGTGTGAGTGTTTGTGTGTGACTGGCATCTGGTTGCATCCCGGCTAGAAGGGAGCGATAATGGAAATGCTGTGACGAGAGATCTGCCTAAGTGGTCCGCTCTCTTTCTCATACGTTTTCTTTCTGTTTGTCTGGAGGGGAGGGGAGAGGAGAAGGGAGGGTGGGGGGTGTGGCAGGAAGAAACCGCACACATCCAGACCCATTCAGATGCCATAAGGAGAGGAGAAGGAGTGGGATGGATTGTAGTTGCCTGTTTCAGCATCTGACTGCCCTAATTAAACTGTCTGGGAGTAGATTTTAATTTATAAAATGTAGCTGTTGTATTCAGTTGTATTTGACAGTGCAATGCTTTCATCAGACTCAAACAGTGTATTTCATAAACATGGCCTTAAAGGAAAAAAGGCCATTCTCACACAGTTTCACACACTCTCCCACATTCAAAGAGACATACGCACAAGCCCATTCACACACCAGTGACAGCCACCTGCCCGCTGCCTCAGGCAGTGCTCTTCTGATCTGTTCTGGTCTAAACAAACGTCACTGCGTGACAGTACACATACTTTCCTCTTAACTTTCCCCTCCACCTCTCTCTCATGCTGTCTTTATTTCTTTTTCTTTCTTTAAGCTTTTTTTGTTTCATTTTTGGAGATTTGAGCAAACAAACATTTACCGATGTGAAATGAGCAGAATCTTGACTCTGCTGATTTGACTTCTTCACAGTCTGAACCAACCAACCTTTTTTTCTGGTTTTCCTGTAGCTTTATTTGCGCAATATATAACTAGCGTTTCTTTGTCTCTTTTCATTTATTTCTTTGTCTTTCTTACATGGAGTAGATAAATAGATACACACATACATAGCTTAGATTTAAATGTGTCTGTTGTCTTACCCAGTCTACTAGCCCATCAGTTCCTAAACCCACATAGGAAAACCCTTTATGTTATTATATCAACACTTTGGTTGAACACACACACAAATACACACACACAGAAACGTAAGATGATAACCCCGTCTAAGGTGAAAGATAGACTTCAACCCTGTTACAACTTCAATTACCATAAAACTACTCCTCTCCTTCTCTCTCACTTCTTCACCCTCTCACTGTTTCCTTGACTCTGCCTCTTTAAATGATGTCTCCCCCCTCTGCTTTTTGCCATTCTCTTTTTCTTTGCTGTGATCAAATTTTATTTGTCTTTGCCCCACACTTCTCACCCTCTTTCATTCTCTCATTCTCTTATCATATCATTGACCATCTGAAATCAATCCATTCCTCTTTTCCTCTCTCTTTCCACGCTTGCAGGTTCACTCTTCAAAACCACTTAGGTGTCAAAGGCATTTCACTCGCAATCCTTCAACTGTTCAAGAACACACGCACGCACGCGAGCACACACACACACACACACACACACACACACACACACACACACACACACACACACACACTGACACAGAGTGACGCCAGCGCAGTGTAAAATCTATGCTTATGTGATCAGTGCATATCGTGCTATTGACAGACAGCAATATTACCACGATAGGAATGATTCACCTTCATCACTGTCCCTGTGTGTTTGTGTGCATCTGTGCGTGTGCATGATTGTGTCCCGCATTAGACAAAAGTGGTACAATATTGGTACAAGTATGAATGAAAACAGGCATCTTACGTCACCATTTTTTACAGTAGGATAGTTATTATTAATAATATGTTATCAAATGCAGTTTACACACATTGTGCTCTATGTAACACAAAAGATGTTTATTCTGATATTTGTTTCTATTTGAGTGCGTAGAAGTAGAAGTAGTAGACTGATTAGAGGTCTACTGGTAGTTGACATAATAATTAAAACATATAATTAAGGCGTTTAACCTCTGGATTTCTTCGTTTCTTTCATGGATCCCTCCTTTTCTCTCATTATTCTCTTCCTACCTGATTTCCTTTTATTAGCCCTCACTTCATCCCTCCTTTTCTTTCTCATTTCACTTTTTTTTCTCATTCTCCTTTCTTCTTTTGTTTACTAGCCCATCAATTACTTACCCCTCCCCTTCTCCTCTTATTTCACAACCTAGGCTCTACTCTTTTCTCCCCTGTTCTTTTTTTCGTCTTTCTTTTCCCATAATCTTCCATTAATGCGTTTTATCATTTCTATCTAAATTTTATTTCTTTTTTCCTCATCTTTTTATTCCATTTCTTACCCATTCCCCGTTCAATTATTCTCTTCTTTCCTTGCCTATTCTTTTTCCTCTTTACATTTTTTATTTTTTCTGATCCTTACATTTCCTCTCCCTCGATACTTTTGCTCTTTTCTCCCTCCTCTCCTCATTTCTTCCCTTCTCTCCTCTCTTGCCCATTCTTTATGATTTGAAGGCTCATTTGTTAAAAGGAGGTAGAGCACTCTCACTCCCCCCTAGCTTCTTCCTGTCTCTTTTTTGTGGGCTTTGGAAATATAATTTTCAATTTTTAATTTGATTCATTTAGATTTGATCATTAATCAGCGCTGGGAGAGAGTTAATTTGGTGGAAAATAGATGAGGTAGTTAGAGAGGGCTCTTTATGAAGTGAGCTCAGCACAGCACTGGGTCTTTTAGGTATAAGGAGAAGTGAGAAAAACTGAGAGTCTGCATGTAAGGGTTTGTCTGTGGTAGAGAAAAAGTGTGTGTATATTTTTTTCGAATGCAAGAGAAACACAAAGAAGAAGACGAGAATTATTGTTTTAGACGGTCTGCTTCTTTGCAGTTGCTGTACGTAGAATCTCTTAACTTCAATAAATCGTTATCATATTAATTTTAATGAGAAAACAACACTTTTGCTGAGAAGGATGCCAACCTCTTTCAGACACAGTGTTGTGTTTTTTACATTGAAAATTGGCAAAAGGCAAAATGCACATATAAGGGAGAGGATTGCTCCTATGACATTGCAAACCGACAAATGCTGAAAAAGTATCTGAACCATTTTGTATGAGACAAAAGGCTACAAATTGTCTAGACTATAGGCTAATTTTTATAGCAAAATGCCACATTTAATTTGACAGTGGTATAATAAAATTTACAAAAGCTACATGTTTGAGTGTAGATCTCAGTTGATAATTCTTGTTTTAAGTGGCTACATTAAACGCAAACACTCTTTTCCCACTTTTTATTTATTTGCTGGGACCAGTTATGTAGAAAAACATTCTATTGTCTCACCAATGCGAGTAAGCAATGAGAAATGATAGACAGGGTAACCTTTTACACAATCCTCTGTTTTTTTACATAAATTCTGCTAGCTGGGAATTGTATATTACTGTCCCAGAATCCGACTAAAACTGTTATTTTCAATAACACAATATGGATGCATATGAATATAGCTAATTGCTCTAGTTACTGCCCCTGACCAGGAGGTGGTTACTAAGGGCAAGAATGCTCTGGAAGCAGTGTTAGTTGCTGATGCTTGCATTGCTTCAGGTTAACATTATTGTCAGTGCTGTTTGCTTCTATTTTGATACCACGCTGCCCTCTAAAATGAGTGGCGAGGCTCAGGTGATTGGAGGACTGAGCAGGAGGTTTAGGTGTGTCATAAATAGACGCAAAAGCAATGCCTCAGTACAGACATGTGAAACAGAGAAGTTTTCCCAGAATTGCTTTTTGAGACCTGCATCAAATTGTAATGAATTTCTCACTGAATTTAATTTTGATATGTGGTTTGAATATATGTAGATTAGTGAAAACTATGTCGGTAACCTGTAATCTTTGCACATCTAAGTACTGATTTAGGCGCTTTCCTCAAACCCATTCTTTCATTCAGTCTTGATTCATCCTCCCCATCTAAACAGCTAACTTTTCCCTTTGCTTCTGTGGTCCTCTACCTTTTCTAACTCTGTTTCTGCTTTCTTTCTGTCTCCGTCTCCGCTTCTGAGCAGCGACTGTTCCGGATAGTGACTGAACAAGCTGCTTGTCGGGGCTTACCCAAACACAACATACGGGTGTGGGTTAGAGAAACGTAGACAGAGTGTGAATGTGTGTGTGTGTGTGAGAGGGAAGGCAGAGAATTGGTGTGTGAGTGGGTTTGTACCCCCTGGTGCTAAGAGTTTCTTGACCGTTTGCTGACACCGCCCCCCCCACTGTACCTGGACTGTCAGCCCTTCTGTCTACCTATCTCCATCTCAAGCACACACACACACACACACACACACACACACACGTGCACATAAACACAGATGCAAGTCATGTTTATTTCACTGAGTAGAATGCTGCTTGGGTTACTTAGAGGTTTCTAAATGACTAAATTTAGAAAAATTTATACACTCATGTGACTGTAAGATGGATGGAATGAAAGCATCTACCAAAATGTACACATGTATGAAACACAAATAAAACGAGGGAACACATGCAGTTATAACCACTTCCAAATACCGACTAATGGACAAACATGCTACCTGGCATGTTTTTTTGTTGTTGCCAATAGGAAGTCTTTCCGTTAAATCTCTTAGGTGTATTGTCGTGAACGTGGTCAGCATATTTTTTCAGAGGATTTAAATTTTTGTGTGTGAGCAGGTCTCTCTCTTGCTCTCTCACTCCTTTTGCCCCCCTGCCCTCTTTTTCCCTCCGTCTAGACATTCAGATCAAATCCTCACTGTTTTAAATGTACTTTGTGTCAGATAACCTTTCAAATGAGTGGTGCTGTTGGAGCTAATATTGTTTGTGGTTTAACTTCATAGTATTGTAGTGTAGCCAGTAACTGAGCTTAGTGTCAACTACATTTCAAAAATATTGCTTTGCATACTCTTGTTTAAACCAACAACATTCAGATTGCTTTGCAGCTGCCTATCACTTACTCAGCGACTTCTTGACAAACCCACCAACTTGCCTCCTATCTTAAACATCTGCAATTACAGTAGCTTTAAATCTTCAATAACAGAAAGCCCAAAAACTAAATTATTTTTGAAGGAATTCCAATTTCAAACTTAAAAATACCTTTCCCTCCCCTTTCTACTTCTACTTTTCAGATCACACACATAATCTGTGTTCAATATGGCTTTTACTGGTTGTCCTAACTTCCCATTTGCTTGTATTTATTTTGATGACACCACTGCTGCTGCTGCCAGAAATGTAAAATGAATCTCTTCCTGCGTGTCTGTGCAGTTTTTGCTGAGAAACATAAGCACGAGAACATCAAATCAGCAATTCAAAAAGCTTTAATTTACATGGTAAAGGTTAAAATATAGTCAACTGAAACAATAGTTAACTTAGAGTAGCATGAAACGTTAATTCATTTAATTTACAAAAAGGCAGATTAATACTTGAAAATTACTTGAAGATATAAAAGGTGTAGGAGAAACAGCTGTTGCTGCAGCCATTCTGCAAAAAGCCATTTTGCATCTCTTCCACAAATTATTTCGTTTCTGAATGGTATATACAAAATAAGAGCTTAGGGTTCATTTTGAAACATCTGACAGCCCTTTTAGATTCCTCCTCTCCTCTCCTCCAGGGTACATGACACCTCTGTCTTCCTTATCCATCTTTAAGTGGTAACCACGGTAACATCCAATCCCCTAAGAGATAGGCCTAATTAAATTAGGGGTCCTTTGTGTCAATTAATTAACAAGACAGTGAGAGACAGAGATTGGGCAAGAGACAGGAAAAGAGTCAGAAACCCAGAGAGACAAAGTAAGAGAGAGAAAAAGAGAGGCCTTTTACCCCCTATAAATTTGTCTTGTAAAAAAAAAGAGGCAAGTCAGTTTAGCAAGCTTGACAGTAACATAAAAGTGCCTGCATGCATAACAGACGCACACATACATACATGCATGCACTGCTGAAACAGCACAATTATCACCACTTCACACTCACATTTCATATTTAACCTTCCTCCATTCCACACTTTTTCATCTCTCCCCCTCTTTCCATACATTTCCGTGCTCTTTTTATAGTTCTTACATACTAACAGATTTTTTTATTTTTCTTGTCTTGCTGTTAAGTAGTCAAAAAGGTCAAAGACTCAAAGCGTCATGCACAATGTATTGACAAATGCGTCCTCTCTGTCATTTTTTTACAGGTGTTCGTCTGGACAGGGTTCGTGGTGGGAGACAGAAGTATAAACGCCGGATAGATGCAGACAACAGTCCATACCTGAACCCACAGCTGGCTCTACCCCCCAAGAAGCCATGTAAGAACACACACTAAGAAACAAACTCTGACTGGTAACAGTATGTCTATTAGCCCTTTTCTTTTTGAGGTTGTGCGATGACTCTCAAGCGCAGGAATTTGCATACTATCCTCAGGACACTGTAACTCATATTCTTACTCATACCTTACATATGTATACATATATACATCATGTGCAGAGGAAACAGTGAAGATCATGCTATGGACAGCACACAAGTAAAGTCCCCCAGAAATAAACTGAAAGTATTCCAATTCAAGCATATTGTATCACTATGTACAGGCTGTGTTCATGTAATGGGCAGGAGAATGGAATGGAGGGCTACCTTTCCATTAGTTTCTGTCCTAATGGAGACAGTTGGACAGTAAAAACATTGAACCACACACACCGACACACAAACACACAGACATAAATAGACACAGGCTAGTGAGAAGCCCATCTGTTTGGGACCAAGTTTATCTCCCCATCTCTTCTGCTACCAGTTTGGGGTCATAACATTTTATATGTATAATATTTCACTATAAAGGTATTCATTTAGCTCTGTCTGGATTGGCTGCATTTTTTTTTACAGAATAAAACCATCGCCAAAGACTGATGATTGAAAAACTCACAAGGGAGAGAGTGAGTGAGAGTGACAGGGAGACAGCGGAAGAGAGAGGGATAGGGAGCGAATAAACCTAACTGAGAAGGAGAGAGAGAGAAGCGGAGGAAGGAGAGACGAAGGGAGGGGGACTAGCCAGGACCCTAATCCGGATTAAATCCAATCTGGCAACCACATCAAACTAGAGTTAGCTCTCTAGCTAACCGTCTGCTCGCACACATAACACACACACACACACACATGCAGTGCAGATTGAGCAGTGTTTAGCAGCTTGGCCCCAAAGCCCATTTTGCTTAAAGCTGGACCATATTCTTCTTTAGGCCAATATGCTGAATGGCTGCACAACAGCTTACCGGGACTTCTGCACTACTAATCATTGAAATTATGGGATAATGGGAGTTTGTGTACATTATGTGTGTGTGTTTATAATGTATGTGTGTAGCAATATTCAACTATCACTACGTTTATCAAGCATTTGTCACATTTACTTGAATCACCAGTGACCACTCCAAATAATTATTAATCCCTACATTAAAACTCTTCCTTAATATACAGTATCTGTGAACACAAAACTCTCTGTGGCATACAAACAAAACTACACTTGAAAAAACAAAAAATATAGGGTTGACATAGACTTCCTACATCTTTCTTTTTCTTTGTCTCTCACACACAGTCAGTACGCACACAAAATATCTCTGTCCTTCTTTCTCTCTTTCTCAGATACACGCACAGAGCCTATCTATCTGTAGCCCAGTCCCTAGCCTCAGCGTCCCCATTGATTACGTGAGAACAGAACAATAGCCCAGGGTTTGGAAATGGGCTTCCATTGATTCTAATTAGGGAAACATTAAATAAGATTTACCCACAGATACTGCAGTGTGACTGGGATTGGTTGGGCGACCCTGGAGCTGGAGTTAGAGGGAAGAGGACAGATAGAAAAAATAAATAAATAAATAAATTATGTATGTATATATATATATATATATATATATATATATGTGTATATATATGTGTGTGTGTATATATGTATATATAATATATGTATCTAATATGAATGTACAAATGTGTGTGTGTGTTTGTCACAGAACTGGGGGTGGAGAGTGTTAGTTCAATACACAACTCATCCCCCCAACTCTCTTTCACTCTCTGGCTGTTTATCTCTATCTAGCTGTCGCTCTCTCGACTCTTCCTGTCTGTCTTTTGCAATCTGTCCATGGCTCTTTCTACCTGTCTGCCTTCATTTTTTCATTGCTTATCCCTCTCTTTCTCTTTTCCTCTATCCCTCGTTCCTCTCTTGCTCTTCTATCGTCTGTTATTATTCCCATGCTTGATTAGTCAGTGGATTAATTTGGAAGCAGGGTATCAATCTGTTACTAATGGGCCATAGAGATCTCATCACCACATGTCACTATTACCAGCTGAGCTGTTTTGGCTTTCAGTATTATCTTTTCCGTCTGTATGTATCAGAGAAGCTTCTGAGGGTTGTGTTACAAAATACAACACTTTCGGCAACCTGAATTACCGGCAGTAATGGCTTTAATCACACCTTGGAGCACCTCCTAATCTGCAACCGTTTCAATAGTTTTTTGATCTTTTGTCAAGTGCATTTTCATGTTTAGTCCTGGCAAATTACTGGAATCAAATTATCCAATTATCTTGTGCTTGATTGTTGAAAATTCCACAAGACATCACAAGGCATTGTAATCAAGCACCTTCTCATTAGATCATTTTCCCATTGCATATTTTTATGAATTTTTTATAACACTGATTGCACTCCAAAAAACTATATTATACTATCTTATAGAACTCACTTTCCAGTTAATGTCAAACATTGACTTATTCGACTTATATACTTTACTTTTGATGTCTTTTTAAATGAAATGTGTTGATTGACAGTTTAATGGTTTACTTGTATTTCAAGGTTTTTCAGAGAGCATAACAAGTTTAACATTTTTCCAGCTGTTTCTTCATGTTATATGCAATGTACATCACAAATTGTCACATTATGATAGGTGTGTTGTATAATATGCAGCATAAGGAAATGTACTGTATGTTCATTTTATGCAATACGGGAATTTCTTACGTTTTTGTCCAATGTCCATGTCAGCTTTTGCTACATGAGGTAATACCTCTAGACGTGTTTGTTACCTAGCAGGAGATGTTACCAGGGACTTTTCAAATGACTCTTCACATTT